>NC_067433.1:27293011-27371581 GCF_009764475.1 Pristis pectinata | reverse complement strand
CGAGGAAGTCGCGGTCCCAGAACTGACCTCTGCCGGAACTTGTCACCGGCAGCCAAAGTGAAAAACTCTCCTTTATTCTCACTCTCTGATTTCTGCCAATCAGCCAATCCTTTATCCATGCCAGTACATTGACTCGAACACCATGGGCTTGTATCTTGGTTAGCAGCCTTGTGTGCGGCACCTTGTCAAAGATCTTCTGAAAACCGATGTAAATAACGTCAACTAACTCTCTTTTGTAAAACCTGCTTGTGACCTCCACAAATAATCCCAACAGATTTGGCAGGCGAGATCTCCCCTTAACTAAACTATGCTGACTTCGTCCTATTTTTTCATATACTTCCCAGAACTCCGAAATTTCATCTTTGATAATTCTCACCATCCACCGATGTCAGACTATCCTGCCGTTTCCCCCCACCCCTTCCTTCTTGAACAGCGGTGTAACATTTGCGAATTCACACTTCAATGACACCCTCTCCGACTCCAGTGACACTCTACAGATCACTACTAATATCTGCACAACCTGTTTAACTACACTTTCAAAACTCCAGGTGTAGTCATCTAGTCCATGTGATTTTATCCACCTTGAGGGCTTTCAGCTTCTCCAGCAATTTACCCGAGTAATAGCCTCTGCGGTCACCTCTGCGATCTTCACTCTCTTCAATTTATGGCATGGAATATTTTATATTCATGAAATATCAACGCGGAGATAACCTAGACGGGACTGTTCGCCAAATTTGACTTGTCCCTTATTTACCCTCACCAATTTTTGTCGATGCACTTAGAATGCATCCTATCCGGATGTAGCACGGCCTGGTATGGCCACTGCCTGCCCGTGACCCAAAAAAACTGCAGCAACTTTGTGGACACTGCTCAGCACGTCACGGAAACGAGCCTCCATCCATGAACTCTGTCTGCCACTTCTCGCTGCCTCGATAAAACGTTCGGCACAATCAAAGAGTCCACCCACCCAAACATTCTCTTTTTTGCCCCCACTCATCGGTCAGAAAATACAGAAGCCTGGAACGAACGTACCAGCAGGCTCAATGACAAATTCTACCCCAATGCGATAAGAAGGTTGGGCTTCTATTGCCGGGGATGGAATAAATGACTCGGTGCAAACTGAGTAGGGTTTGGAGAGACCACGCCTGGAGGACGGCAGATAATTTTGGTCTCCAATAAAATGGGAGATATAGTCTTCATTCACGAGGCTGTCCACGAAGCTTCCCAGGATCGAACACTGGGGTAGTGCGCGATGTCCTGCGGGGAACGATTAGACAGAATAGGTGTAAACTTCCTGACGTTCAGGAAAATGTTGAACTCGTCGCAAAGTAAGTTCGTGCTGCGACTGACTGAGTTGATGTTGTGATGAGGTTTTCCCCTAGTGAAATGAAACACTGTATAGACCTCGGCTCCTTTAACCCAGGACTCATTGATGCTCAGTGGTTGTGCATATCTGTAGGCTGCAATGGGTAGTGTGTTTGAGCTATAGAGCAGTCCGGGGTTCTGTGGAACGGGCTGGAAGCTCGAGCTGAAGCTAATCAATCAGCTGTCGAACTTATTGAGTGGCGCCCGTGTTAGAGTACTTCACGGGCGTCTCTGCTACAACAATTATTCAACGCCCTAAATGTACCGAGGGAAATGATAACCTTCTCCGCGGAATTTCCACCCAAGGCCAACTAACACAGCATAAAAAAGTCAACAGGACAACGGAAGATAAAATAACACAGTGACCTGCAGCGGGGCTACATAGCTTTATTCCTGAATTTGCGTGCTTCCACTAATTATTGCAAAATTATTGTTCATATTCTCCATTCCAGCACAGTTCCTGGGAGTATGCTGTGCCGTCAGGATTGCAAGACAAATGCCCCGATTCCTCGTTTGTTTCAGGTTACAATGAGGAACAGTTTGCGAAATAGGTTTCGGGGTGATATTGATTGTTTGTGCCCGCTGTTTTACAGTCGACCAAGGTGGAAGTCAGGTCGCTCTGGCTCAGGATAAACTTGTAACTCTTGTATTGATTTCCGTCTGTGTTCCGCCGTGGCGCTGCTAAAACTTTCCGCCTTAAAGGTAAAACCGCTGTCGATTCTTCAATCTTAAAACGTTTTTTCTTTTGCATCAAACTGATTCTTATAATTACGGTACACCAATGAGATTGTGTCAATTACTCGGGCCATGGGGTATTAATCGCATTAATTTGATTTTTTGGCTTCGGGAGAGAATTGTGGCTGTTCTTTGACAGGGACACCAGCTGGACTGAACTCTACTTATGACAGGAAAGATTGGTTTGAGTGAGAGCTATTCTTGGTCAATGCCAGAACAGATGTCCAAGGATTCATTAGCAATATCTTTAGCTCCTCCCTGAATTTAGTTTGGGTCACTGCATAAATGTACGTGTTTGTCCAGGAACTCAGGTGCGCGAGCAGAGCTCCAGTAAGAGCAGCGATAAGTTCTGGAGAGGAATAGTCGCGATCGGAATGCATTGTGTGACCGGCGATAAAATGGGTCACAGTTGCCGGCAGCCACAGTAACAGGAAGCTGACCGATACACTGAACAGTAATACTATGGATTTTCTTCTGCTCTCCATTTCTGTGTCACGACGATTCTCCTTCCATTGACTCCGAAATCCCCTTCGGGATTTGCTAGACACCAAGATATGCCTGACGGTCAACCCATTAAATAGAAATATTAAACCAAAGACGCAGAATAAATCTCGAAATGATTTCAGTCGGGTGAACGCCACAAATGCTGGCGAGTTAAAGGCCTCCAGTCTGAATTCTATACCCCAAGAAATATTGCCAGTTATTCCTAGAGGTTGAAATACGAATAAGTTGGGGGATATTCTCCAAGGAAATCAGATCAGGATTAGTGCTGCAAGGATTCTCATTGTTTCACTCTGCAGTACTTTGTTTTAAACTTCTGACAACACATGGCAACATATCGGTCGACGGTGAAGGCGACTGTACACCACTGTGGACAATTCCAGACTGACGCCCATCAGGTACACAATAGCGATAAGGAAGTTCGTGTGATGCAGAAATGTGTGTGACAGACGGTTAATTAAAAGTTTATAGAGAACGACATGATGTTGATGACCGATAAATCCGACACTGCCATGATCATCATGTAGGCGCTGATACATTTGGAAAGACCGCACTTCCCTCGGGAGAGAACGATAATTGTCAGCAAGTTCGCTGTAATAGAAACCGAAAAGTCGTCAGTAACGGTGCAAATATTCGCCTGTCCAACTGCTGAGTGTCATCTCGACCGGTCGCGCGAATTATTCTGGGGGATGGTGACATCGTTACACTGAGAACAAGGCATCGTCAACCACCCAAATAAATTCTGTGAAATTAGCAGCAGGGCAGGTGTTGAAGTAAGACTTCCAGCTGAGGCAACAACAAAACCTTCAGAGTAGATTGTGTGCTTTCTTATAATTGCTGGCGGGAGCAGCATCTAACAGTGTGTGAGCGGGTTATTTGCAGCCGAGGAAATGAAAGAATATTGAGATAAACTACGAATTAATCTATTATATTCAGTAATTTACGGCAGGTGGGCGTCCCCGTCGAGTCCAGCTCGTATTGTCCGTTCATGGTTCTACCTAATCTGAGAGGTAGTGAGGAATCAGACGCCTTGGTGGGACTGGAGTCACAGATAGAGAAGACCAGTAAGGAAGGTTGTGCGCCTTCAGGGCAGGTTAGTGACAAGATTCCTCCGTGAACAGTCAGGGGTGGGTCTATCATCACAATTATTGATACTAAGTGCCTCTGATTATTAATAAACTACAGGAGGAAAATTACATCTATGTGGTTCCCGTAATTTCGCAGAAGCTGTGGCGGAAAAGATTTTCCTGCCTTCCAGATTACGAATCAGTGAGGGAACCAACGGGCCACAGTGCTCATTACTTACAAAATCCCCTGATCAATGCGCTGTTGTTACATTACAGCGGCCACTGTCCCAGGGAATCCCAGGAAAAATAAAGATGACTTTCTACTAAGGATCCGGCGGCCGTGCACTTCCCTGCCTCACTGAAAGAACCTCTGTTGTGGGAATCAGAGATGAGGATTCTCCTTTTCTTTTTACAGGAGAGGACATTGTGCCCCACGGGTGTGCCCACACTGATGGCTCCTCACCTGCCCTGAGGACTACAAGGAATTCTGCGGTTATTGAACAACTGACTATACTGTTTACATCGCGGTGCATCATTGGAACCCGATGCATCCAAACACACAATGCAGTGTCAGATGGTCAAAAACTGTGAGACGATGCGCTACTTTGACTTACCGGGGAAACCAAAGACTGCTAGAATCGGGTAAAACATATCTTTCGTCTGGAGGATCAGGGGCCGATACATTTTCGAAGATTGTTCTAATTCTGGCCCGTCTTGTCGCTCACATCAGAGAATGACTGCAATCTCGAAACCCTCCCGCTTTATAGCAAACACGAATACTCGGTCAGAGAGAAACAGGTTGTGAAATAACTGTCGTTATTTAGAGACATTTAACAAACAAGTGACAATGTTCCGCCCCAGTGCGACCGAGATTCCAATGTGTCGATTGTGCATCTATATCAAGAAGCTCATTCATTCACATTCCACAACGGAAAATACCCCCCAGATGGAGTGACATCAAGGCTTGCTTTGCAATCCCTGTAGGTAACATCCCTCCAGGGCGACCTGAGCTTCTTGGGGCTTCACAGTGATTGAGTGACACGTCACGTCTCCGTTCTATTATTGGATCTGTTTTGCACTGTGGGGATCTCCTGCGATGAGCTGACTCTAACCTTGCTGCTGTTGCTCTTGTCTTCATCTTGCTCGTGATTACTCGTCTTTAACAGTGATCCTCATGAATCTTATCTAACCTGAAGTCTGCCGGTCCCGGTCAATATTATAGCTTGTGATCCATTCCTGATCGCGGTCACATTTCAACAGAACCGATGGTGCCGGCGATCTGACAAGGAGGGTGCCGTCCCTACTCTAACACTACTGATGACATCATTCTGCGATTGCTGGTGGAGATTCCACTTTAGCGCGTAACGTGGTCACTCCAAAATATCATATGAAACCCCTTTCCAGCAGTTACTGAATATGTTCACATTTAAACAGTTGCTTTCAACTGTAGTAATGTGACGGATAATCAGAGTAAAACACAAACGATCGGGCAGCACCTTTCTTTCTTTTTCAATATTTTTGTTAATTTCAAATAAAAATACAAAGTGCACGAAACAAAGGGGAAACACAATGTTACAGAATAGATGATATTGAATCACACTGGAAATCACAACGCTTCATATTGATAAACAAAAAATAGATAACAATTAATATTGATAGTTTGTAAGAATTTTATTGTAAAACAAAATGTAACCTCACTACCAGAAACGAAGCTGTTGAGTAACATCCTATGGACATATTAGTATTAGCCAATATCTGTACTTTAATCACCAAATCAGTGGTGTTTAAAGAAGTTAAAAAAAAGTCCCCATAATATTTGGAAGTTCAGAATAGATCCAGAAATAAAGCAACGGATCTTCTTTAAATTTAGATATGACATAACATCCCGTAACTATTGTACATGAGTGGGGGGAGTAGTTTCCTACCATTTAGGCATTACAGCCTTCCTGGCTATAAGAGAAGTAAAGACCAATATCTGTTAGCCGTAAGCCTCCAGAATTGTACCTTTTTCTCCAACAATCCTAAATAATGCAGTTGAAGGATTTGACTTAAAATTTATTTTAAAAAGTACTGAAAAGTTTGAAATACCGCTAAACTGTATTTTTTCAGAGTCGGACATGATCAAAACATATGAATTAAAGAAACCTCTCCATCATTGCATTTGTCGCAGTAGGGATATTATCCGCAAAGACACGCGATAACTTGTCTTTGAACAAGCGAGCTCTATGGACCACTTTAAATTGAAGGAGAGATGGACGTACACATGATGATGAAATATTAACCAGTTTTAAAATTTGATTTCAAGTTTCCTCAGAAATTGAAATCTGCTGTTCATGTTTCCAATGGTTTTTAATTTTCTCCAAAGGGACCTTATTCGTTCCTGATAACCTACCAGAAATCTTAGATATTGAAGTATCATAGAAAGGCTTCAAATTAAAAATTATATCTGGTAAGATGTTATCAATATTTATAGGGAAGGTATGTACTTGAGATCGGAGAAAATTTCTAATTTGCAAATATCGAAACAAAGGTAAGTTTTTGGCAAAATATATATTTAGTTGAGAATTGTTCAAACGATAAGAAATTTCCCCAACAAACTGATCCTGAAAACAAGTAATAACCAGTCTGTCCCATTCTTCAAAATCTGTCAGTCATAGAAGGTCTAAAGGAAAAAATAGCAAAAATGGGACTAGACAAAGAAAATCTCCATAAACCATGGTATTTTCTAAACTGTAACCAAATCCGCAAAGCATGTTTAACCAGCAAATTATCCGTTAGTTTAATTATTGATAAAGGAAGTAAAGAGCCAAGCAAAGAAATAATAGAATTTTTTTTACAGAATTTGCTTCCCAAGAAACCCAGCCAGGACAGGCCTCATAATTAATTTACTGAAACGAAAAAGTAAGATTTCGTATCTTGACTGCGCCGTAATAATACCGAAAGTTGGGTTAAACAAAGCCTCCATTATGTTTAGCTTTCTGAAAATGAACTGTATTTAATCTAGGATGTTTATTTTCCCATATGTAAGAAGATATTATTGAGTCATGAGAATCGAAAAAAAGACTTAGGAATAAAAACAGGTAAAGCCTGAAATAGATACATACATTTAGGTAAAATATTCATTTTAATAGAATTAATGCGAACAATCAGCGATATAGAGAGGGGTAACCAATTTGGTAAGACCCTTTTCACTTAATCCAATAAGCAAGAAAGTTCTCTTTAAATAAATGTTTATAATTTCAGTAATAGTTACACCCAAGTAGGTAAAATGATCTTTTACAATTGTAAAAGACAGATTAATATCCAATGGCATCGGATTGTTCAAGGGAAAAGTTCGCTCTTGTGTAAATTCAGTTTTTAGCAGGACACAATGTTTCGCCGCAACCTGCCACGCCGCTTCCATCAGGTTGAGGTGTAATCTCAATCTGTGGAGTGATGGCGACACCCACTGGAAGGAACGGAAACTGCAAAAGAGCGAGACACGATTCGTCGGAAGCAGTTCAGGCGCTGGCCCTCCACTCCTGTCTTCTCTCAACACCTTTTCTTTGTAGAGTCCAATCACCAAATAACCGAAACGGTTCACTGTCTAAATCCACAGTAGTCCCGTGTTGCTGAGATAGTAATCGATGATTGTCCAGTATTGAGCATTGCTGCTTTCAGAAACAGCTGAATTCCGTCCATCACAATCTCCACATAATAAATCTGCAATTTTCCATTTTCTCCAGGGGTCTCAGGATATGATAAGTGAGTTAAATCTCACTGCGATATTGGGAGCATTGCAGTATCTGTGGAACATTATATGTGGGCGGAAATCTTCTCAATGCACTGCCACCATATGTTGAACAAAATGTTCATGACAAGGGATGGACATGGACCCATTATAAGTATAAATCTGTCCTGTTAAAAATGTCTGTGTGGGATTATCCCCGCAAATGGCTGCAAAAGCTGAACCGATTGTGAATCATCTCTGCAATGTACAACACACGGGATCTCAAAAGGTGATATTGGTTTCAACAAGGCCAACAACTAGTCTTTAGAATTTGTGTCGGAGCCGACGTGTTCTGAGGAAAGGTCATCAGTCGCAAATATTGTCCATGAAATAAATATAAATACTGGTTTAAAGAGCACTTCAAACCAGCATTTGGCTATTGTACACCTTAAGATGTGCGGAATCGGTCCAATGGTCATTTTCTTCTTTAACTTTACGAACAAACCTCTGTGTTCACAGTTCTGGGAAGCAGCTTCGGTTTATTGCGACCTAGTGGTGAAATCAGACAAGAAAAAAACACACCCAATGGTTTCCTGCCTCTCAGATTTCACTTGCGACATTCACAGCCCCGTGTTACAACCTGGTCAATGAGCTGAAGTCGTTTGTTCTGAAGGTCACCACGGCCAGGTCAAGGACCCTCACAAACGGCGAATCACCAGGGAGAGAGCATCCCGGAAATAAGCTGGACCTCAATAATCCTGAGGCTTCTCGTGCCCGTGTGCCAGTCAATGAGCTGGGTCTCATCTTCGAAAGGTGGAGTTGATACTGGGTGAAGACCGGGGCTTATTGTAAAACGGTGACGTGTTATAAAGCTGCCCATGGGCAGAACGTTTTTCAACTTGTGTGCTACCCTAAACCCGGGTACAGAGGAGTAATGTTCAGGATTATATCCAGTCGGGAATTCTGCAGTAAATGATTTATAGAGGGGTGAGAACATGGATCAACCTTCAGAATTAGCATTTGAGGAAAACGTTTCAGTGTACTTTATGAGTGGGGATACAGATACGGAATGTGAAGAAAACCACAGACGAATAGTCTGGAAGTGTGTAATGAGTTGACATTGGAGGAGGCTGATATGAAGTACCGCCTTTGGTTCTGATCAGCCCTTTCTGGGCTGAAAATTCCTCATCGACTGTGGCTTAGTGATTAACTCACTCACGCTGAGCTGGAGTATCCCGTGCTGAAGCTGGTAGGATGGGCGCCTTGACTGTGACCAGTTCCATCTACTTCCTTCTTTGGGCTGTAAAACTGAGCTCTGGGCACCTTGTATGGCTCACTGAATGAAACCTGGTGTTCCCTTCACTATGTCACTGGGAAAATTTTCACCCTCAAACTTAGATCTGGTTCAGTGGTAAATTTACAGACAAGGTTACACCGTATATTAAGTCAATTTATTCGGATCCATATTATTCCTAGACATACCACTTACACTTCCTCGCAATTCGCTGCGCGAACTCAAATGAATTGTCTTGCCGGAACCTAATGGAAAGAAGTAAATTAACTGTATTCGTTGCACATTTTATTTCGTTTAAAATCCACTTTGAACCCCTGCTCCGCTCACATTAGTCGAGTTTATTTGTTATGTTCATGCTAATACAGATTATGTGAACTTCCACACGCTGAATTTAGGCTAATTTATCTACAATTTTCTGATACTCTTCTAGAATAATATTCGGAATATCTCTAAATGAACATGCCAACATATTCGAATCTTTCTAATGCCGACATGTTCCAGTAAATGAAGACTTGCACAAGACTTTCCACACGGCTGATGGTGCTTTTCTTCTGTCAGTGTCTACAAGCAGCGTTTCTAAAAGAGAATCTTTGCGGGATCATTTCCAGAGCTTGACACTGCAGGAGAGGATGACACAATCATTTTTTTTTCTGGATTCATTGACTTAAGATGACAAAGATGGACAAGTGATGGTGATTCAGTGTTGGAAGAAATTACCTGGCAAAAGACGGTTGGCTTAGGAAACAAAGATCAGAATTATAAAACTGACGTGTTGCTACGTGACGGAAGGCCAACCAATGCCATACAGAACAAGTGGTGATGTGTCGGAAAGACGTGAAATGATATCGGGCAAGGACACTGGGAATTTTAACGTCATCCGGGATAACGTGTGGAGGAGAGTAGCGGATATGGACGGCGCGCTTTTGCACACTGCCCAAGGCTAGTAATACAGAAGAAAAGACAGAAAAATCAACTGTCAACATTTTTTTCCGTTGCAACTGACTGGTTGTATCTTTGTGACCCTGTGTTGGGAGGGGGACTGGGGCGCTGTTGGGAGGGTTTGATGGAAAGGTGTGGCATCGTTATTGCGCTGCAACCACCCTTGCTGTGAGCTCTGGAGTTCTCGCAGCCTTTGACTGACAGAGCTGAAGATGCTTTACCTCGCCCTGACACCGCACTGTCAATCCCTGGGAGAGTTGGATAGCGAGTTGCAGGAGCTGTCAGATCATCCTTCCTTCGGGGAGTTTTCTGGGATAACGGGGCGACGGCTTCACTCTCTGTTGATCGAGTTCTGAACCTGTCTTTGGACTATGATCAGAGACATTCCCCATGGCAACAGCGACTCAGATGTAAGGACACAGGAATAAGCCAAAGCTTTATTCGTTTGAAATGGAGCGTTCTCTTTATTGTCAATAAAGCATACCTCCTTGTTCATTACCAATGTCCCGCACACATTTCAATCAGTAATCGCTGATACTTTGAGAAGGAACTCAGTGAGTGATGGAGAATTCACAAAGAGAATGTTCATCAGACTTTAAATACAACGAATCAGAAATGTTGCATTTGAAGTAAATACTTGTCGAATACATAATAACCCAGAATGTGCACGTATCTGAGTGCAGAATGACCGCAACATGGATGAGGAACAAGTGTTCTAGACCAGGGCTTGGATGCGCCAAGAATCTGGGGCCAGTCCGGCCCCATTGTGCTGTAGAAATAGGAAGGGGTGAGGTTGTGTCTATGTAGGGCAGTTCCCTTTCTCACGGCATGGTAGTGTCCGAGGGTGGCAGATCTCTTCCGTACAGTGATATTACTCTGTTTGTAGTGACACCTAAGTCCAATAACGGATAATAGCTGGGCAGATAATGATTTGTCAAGGTAACGTGCATGGAGCCGCAGGTCACAGGATCTTGCGTTTTTACTGTCTCCCTCAGTAACTGGCCATAGCGGCCGGGGTATTATTGACTGATGCCACAAAGTGACCGAGACTTCTTCTGATGGAGCAGTTGCACGGGGATGTCAAAAGAAGAGGGTAGAGAACCTCAAGGAAAACATTTGGGACGATCCTCAGAGCAGACAGAGGCAGGAGAGAGGAAATGGTGACGTCACCCCGGGGTAGCATGATGACATCTGTTGTCTCTGAACAACGTTGCTTCGGTTGTGTGAATTGTTGGAGCTGATTAATCGTTAATCACATGTGCAACAAGGATGTCATGTCGAACCGTGTCGGGCAATGGAAGGTGAAGCAACACATGCCCCACACAGGGATGTGTCTGCAGAGTCACTGTGGCGCGGCCCAGAGTCTGCACCAGTTCAAAACTTCCACATCCTTCCAATGGAGGTAGCCCTATTTCAGGATAATTAAATAATCCTTGTCCTTGTGGGAAAAGCGGACCTCAGGCGGTCTGGGATTTCGGGACTGGTTTCCGGATTTCGGATTGTATTGCCAAGCCAACACACGGATGCAGGGGTGACAATGTGGGCGAACTTTCACAACGTTTAGCTGACTGCCCAACCTAAGTCCGTCCCTCTTTATCTGCTCCTTTCACAGTGTCGACATTTCTTTCTCTGTATCTTAGTTCCGTACGTCATTAGCGGTAAACCAGGGGAGAGTAAGTGTTAAAATAAGAAACAAAAGTAAAGACCTGCACTTGATGGAGGGTGGAGAAGGTGTGGACACGAAGAATAAGAGTGGTCGAGAGGGTGGAAGGAGAGGTGCACGCAAGGAGAGAAAAAGAGTGAGCGGCGGGGATTGCAGCGAAGGGAGCATAAATAAAGCGGAGAATGAGCAAAGTGGGATGGTGAGGAGAGTAAGCGAGCCCGACCTGAGCAGGCGAGTGCAGAGACCCACCTGGAATAACAGAGACGCAACTGGAGGTATCAACGGATCAGACAGGATCGACAGGATGAGAGTCAGCGTTCGCGCCTCAGTTGATGACCAATCGTCAGAATTGCGAGGAAGAGAAACCATATCGGTATGACGATGCGGGAGGAGTGATGCAGGGTATGTGGATAAAGAGACTCGCTCTGGCAGGGGGAGACCTGGGAGGCGTCGAGATCCGCTGGAAGCGACTGTTTCAGAAATCTGTACAAAACATGATTTACACTTGCTGTCATTTGGGGTGTTAGGGGAGTGAGCACGAAGGTTGATAAAGTTACACGGTTTACACATTTTATTACAGTCATTTCATGAAGTAACTGATCCGATTCAGCGGGTATTTCACCGCATTTTGCTGTTCCTTTCGGAATTTCCTGTGAGTTACGGCGTAAATACATGTATTGGTTCAGGAAATCAGAAGGTGCAACATCATTGTTGTGTATTGTGTTGTATAATGAGGATTGGTGGCTGAATAATAATAACTGCTTGCAATTCGTCAACAGGTAGAAAACGTCACCATTGCTACCCACATCAAAATAAAACTACCGGTTATACTGAAGAGTAAAACGATTGATTTCCTTCGGTTCTCCATCTCCGGGTCCTTGTTATTCTCTGCATTGTTGCGGCCCCTGATCCCGCTGCGGACTCGACTGGTCGTTAAAATCCGTCTGACCGTCAGAACACTGAGCAGTAAAATCAGAAGGAACAGGACACAAGTGGTTAAAATGCGCTGGAACATCTCATATGCTCCCCTATGCAAGGGATGCAATGAGGCTGTGTTTCCGGATACAATCCTAGGGAACACGATAAATTACATCTCTTAGCTCGTATATGATGTATCAAGGGAACGTCTCTGACCATTCCAACACACTCACTGCCCAGTAAACACAGCCGCCGTTTTCTCGGTGCAATATTTTGTTTTCAGCTTCTCACAACAAATGGCCACAAATAGATCAAAGGCGAAAGGTGCCGTCAGCCATACAGAAACCGCTGTGCTCACGAAAACTAACCATGGACCGATACGGCACGCGGGAGTAATACGGAGGAATGATCGTGGAAAATGCATCAGAGCAGTCCAGTCAGCAGGGGGTCCGAGATAACGAGCAGGAGATCTGCCGCTTCTATTCCCACCAGGGAGCGAGTGATAGATTTGCAGGGACAACAATTTCCATGGGACAGGATCACAATCGCCACCATGTTGACTGGAAGAGAGAGAGAGAGAGAGAGAGAGAGAGAGACAGACAGACAGACAGACAGACAGACAGACAGACAGACAGACAGACAGACAGACAGAGAGAGATAGAGAGAGGTAAAAGGAAGCAGAACAGAGTTCAGACACGGAGCCAACAGTCGGATGGGTTCAGATGACATTTCCGCTTTGTTGCTGCTTCCAGTGGTTGAAATTAGCTCCTGGACCATGCAAAGTGCCTCGAGAGGATGCGGTGTCGCGCTGAATCGAGAACGGGATGACGGAGCTAAATGACTGGATCAGTTCTGGGTCAGGATTCCATACTAAGGACTGGAAGGTTTAGGTGAAGTGGAGTGCCAGCGGTGTTACTTTCTCTGCAGAGGAAATAGGGGAGGGATTATCTTTTACGGCGCTGGTCGTATCTCGCGGTGAGTGAAATGACTAAATCCGATCGCTCTGTCGCGGCCCTGTTCCATTGACGAGACACCAACTTCCTGCCGCTCCCTTTCAGTGGCAGAATAAAGAGAGGCCGGCTGATTCCAACAGATACAGTGCAGGCTCAGACAAACTCAGCACCAGACATTCCGATCCATATTGAGATCACCACAGCGAGGAAAAGGAGTGTATTTTAAAGGCCAGCAGCTCACCTTGTTAGCGGTGCCAGATGCAGAGATAATGGAGACATAACTTCACAACAGCGATCTCCATTCAACGCATTTGAGAAATTGGTTGAAAATAGATTGCAGTCGTTGTTCAAACTCCCCACATTACAGTACCGGAATGGTTTCATTGACTCCTCCATGAACTATCTAATTTTCAATGTACGACTCCGTAACGCATATTTATGAAAAAAAAATGGCAGCTTGCATATGAAACATTTCAGAGCTGTATTTTTGTAAACAGCTTCCTTAGCCGGTTCCTGGTCATGCCCCGGGCACACGCCCCCTGAATATTTACAGTATTCAGTATCAACACGCGAGCAGATTCAATGCAAATACAGTGCTGCCGTTCCAAGACAAAAGGCGCAGAGACCCCGGACATACCATTGTTGAAATGCTTGGAATTGGCAGATGGCTGTGGAAAGAAGTAGCGACAGAAACAGTTCAGTGCAGTAGAAGTAAGTATCAATGTTCGTTAACGGCAGCTGAAACAGCGGCTTACAGGAAACTCCAACGGCTGAAATTACAGGAAAGTAAATGTCTCGTATCCGCCAAATTACTGGGTATCCCATTTCACTGAGAATATGTGCTCCGGTATCCAGAGATCCGGCAGACACTCTGAGCTGATGTACTCCAATATCTCCAATTTGTACAGAGGATCAGTCTCCAGTGACACGGTCATATCCCTGACCACAGCTCTACATTACTGTTGCTTGAACAAACACATTACATCATGACCATTGTGGTGAATATCACAAAATACATCAACGTCCTCTGGTTTACCGTAACAAGATCTCTCTCGGGAATACCACATGTAGCCGTGATCATACGAGACTGATCAAACAACAGCCATGGGCTCCATTTACAGTCTTCATCGAGGTCTTCTGACAAATGTCCATTCTGGTGATGAATACGTAATTGTACCTGCATTTCTGCGGATGTGCGCTGTGTTGAGCGATGTCAGCAGGCCATCTCACTCTGTCCTGTAGTTTCCCAGAGGATTGTGCATCTCCTTCCTTCAGTTCTTCAGCTCCCTTCTGGCCGCTGAGTCCTGGTAACAGATGCAGAACGGCACTGTCCTTTCCCAGCTTACCTCCGGTCTCGACTGCCAGCAATTGGAGTCTTGTGAGGATAAGTTGATCGAGCTGTCTTGTGAGGATAGGTTGAGAGAGCTATGGATTTTCATTTGGAGAGAAGAAGGATGAGAGGTGACTTGGGAGAGGTGTACAAGATGATAAAAGGCATTGACCGAGTGGACAGTCAGAGACATTTTTCCAGGGCGACAATGGCTAAAACGAAACAACATAATCTTAAAGTGATTGGAGGAAGGTATAAGGAGGATGTCAGGGGTAAGTTTTTAACACAAAGAGTGGTGGGTGCGTGGAACACACTGCCGGCAGAGGTTGTGGGGGCAGATACATTGGGCACATTTAAGAGAATCTTAGATTGACACATGAATGATAGGAAAATGGGTGGGGGGGGGGTGATATGTGGGAGTGAAGGATTAGATTGATCTAAGATCAGGTCAAAATGTCGGCACAATCTTGTGGGCTGAAGAGCCTGTACTGTGCTGTAGTGGTCTATGATCTATGTTCTATCTTTCTAAGGCGTTTTCCAGATATTGATTTGTTTCTATCCCACTGAAGATGTGTGCGCCGACGTAAACACGCACAGACACACACACACACACACATACACACACACACACACGCACGCACGCACGCACACACACACACACACACACACACACACACGGTTGGTGGGGTGGATTGAGAAGTGGCAGATTGAGTTCAATCCTGACATATGTGAGGTGGTGTACTTTGGAAGTCCTGCCGAGCCGAAGACATACAACGTAAATGGTCAAGTCCCAGGGAATACTGAAAAAAACTGACGGACTTTGATGCGCACGTCCAAAGATCCTTGACGGTGGTGGTGGAGGTCGATAACGTTGCTCCCAATGCACATAGAGAACTGGCCGTCATTATTTGGGACATTGAATTCGGGAGCAGAAAAGTTATGTTCCAACTTCGTCAACATTGGTCAGACCTCAGCTGGAGGACTGCATGCAGTTCTGGTCGCTACACTCTCGGAAGTATGTGGTGGCGCTGCGGAGAGTGCAGAGGTGATTTACCACGTCGTTGCCTATCATGGAGCGTTCCAGTTATAAAGTCAGACTGCTGAGTCTGCGTCTGGTTTCCCTGGAGTGAAGAGATTTAAATGTGACATGATAGAAGCATTTAAAATTAGGAGTGAATTCGATAAGAATTAATAAAGAAATTCTTCCCCTTATTAAAGGCGAATTTAACGAGAGGAAATAGGTAATAGACTTAGACAGGATCTGAAAGTGAACTTTTTCATCCTTAGAGTGGTTAGTACCTGAACCACACTGCGTGAGAGAGCAGTGGAAGCAGGCCCGCTGACAGCATTGAAGAAGTATTGAAGAGAACACTTGCATGATCTCGGTACAGAAGGCAGTGGGCCACGTGCTGGACGAACAGATTAACACCGATGGGTGTCCTCTGGTCGGCTTGGACGTGTTGGGTGGAATAACCTGTCTCCAGGCTGCTTGGCTTTATGACTTTATGGCACACAAACACGCAAACAAATACACACACACATAGACACGCACCCAGATGCACACAAAGACACACAGTCACACACACAAACTTTCACGCACAGAAACACACACACACACAGACACACACTCACACACACACACACACACACACACACACACAGAACTGTAATGCAGCGAGTAGTATGTCTGTCTCACAACATTGGATATCTGGGTTAATTCTGACTTCGGATGGCGTCCCTGTGCAGGTTGCACATTTTCCGTGTATACGCGTGAGCTTCTACCGAGTGCTCCACTTTCATCCCATATTATAAAGACGTGCTTGTTGATAGACATGTCGGTCGTGTAGTTTACTTCTGGCGGTGGGTGAGGAGGAGGCTAGAGAAAGAGAAATTGAGATAGACAGCGAGAGAGAGAGAGAGAGAGAGAGAGAGAGAGAGAGAGAGAGAGAGATTATTCATTCTGTACCTATAGCCACTGGAACAGTGTGAGGCTGTGGGTTCCTTCTCTGTCTTTCCTAATTCCGGGATTTAGTATCAAAGTGCAAGTAGACTATAGATGTTATTCAAACTATATTTAGCACACAGTGTGCAGCTCCCACTGGTTGACAATACAATTACATTACAGGCAGTGCAGCCTGAAAAATGTTTGTGTTTGCAACAGTATATTTTGATTCACATAATTAGGAATTACAGAAACAGGCACTTCTTCCCACCGTATGCAGGCAGACGGCAACTTTATGTCGACATTCTTACCACCACTTGATCCGCAGCCTTCTCTGTCTAATTCAAATGCTCGTCCAGATACTTCTTAAAATATTGTGAGAGTGCCTGCTTCCAGCACCCACTCATAGGATACGGTCCAGAATCAAAGAATATAAACCGCACTTCGCTCCCCTCTGAATGCCTTAAAGGTTGTCCTTAGTCTAGGTCCTCTTTGACGACTCATTCGAGAGAAAGAATTTCCTACTCGTTGCTTTCTCTCTTCATCAATTTTCACACGAAGACAATCATTTGATGCAATGCGCTGAGTGTGCATTGTCCAGGCTGTAATGGCAGCGCCATTTGGACTGATGGAATTAAGACTGTAGAGTTTTGGGTAGCACTGTGTGATGTTGTGAGCGTGAATGTGAGGGCGGATCTGAGTCTCACATAACTGACACTGGGTCTCTCATTGTAGAATGTGGGTGATTGGTGAACTGCTGGGAAATTGGTATTTCAGGTTGAAAAGGTTGTAGGCGCTGGCTTGTAGAGGCTGCGTCCTCTCGCATTTAGGAGACTGCGATATCATTTCTTGAAACACAAAGAACGCTGAGGTTTTAAAAGAACAGGCATGCAAATAATGTTCACACTTCCGTGAGAATCCATCACTCATGGATACGATTTAATGAGTAGCGGTCACACAATTGAGGGTGATGTGTTTCCCGCGGATCGCCATTGTCCGGGACTCTCTCTCCCTGTCTCTTTCTCACTCTCTCTTTCTTCCAGGGGTTTGGAAGCCGTGTTTTAAATGTCGTTCAAAAGAGGTAGACAGGTAATTTATTAGCAGTCGTTAGAAGTTACAGCGGGTAGGTGGGGAAGTGAAGTTGGGGTTCTCATAAAATAGTGCCTAATCTGATTGCATGGTGGAGTGCGCTTGCGCGGCTTAGTGGGGGCTCCTGCTTCTAATTTGGATGTCACTGTTTTTGTATGCCCTTGTGGTCTGGTGACCAGGACGTCACACAGCTGTCCCGCTGTGGCGCAAGTCGTGTTTGTACAGTTCCAGCATATCTCCCTGATCTGGCATTTTGTGCCTTTGGCCAACATAGGAGTCTTCCATCCGCCTCCTTAACCCACCGACCCACATATCCCCCTACAGACAGGCACATGTCCAGCTGCACCCAGGGTCCCTCTGCCCCTCCACACATCTCCACATCCCCCATGTACTTTGGGTCCCCTGGCTGTTGTTGCTCTACCCACCTGCATCACCCTACCTCCCCGGATTAAATCCCATTTATGACCTGTCTGCCCACCTGCCCAGCCCACTGATATTTTCCTACAGTCTTCAGCTTCCCTTCTCACTCTCAGACACACGACTAATTATTGTAATATCTGCAAAGTCCTCCTTCAGCTCCTCACACTGAGAGTAGAGTCGTCCCTTCCCATCAAAAGCAGGAGACCTGCATTGGTCCCGAAGGATTCCCACTGCAGGCAGCCTTCAAAGACTAGTCAACTGTTCCTCACTTCCCGTAATGAAGCCAATGCTGAGCCTAACCTGCGACTTTACCTTAGCCTCCAACAGATTTGCCTTTCTGACCAAACTGTTTGTGAGGATTATGTCACACACATTTTCAACATCAAAGGAACCACTGAAGAGGCACAGACGTCCCAACTCCTCTTTGTGACGTCTTCCAAATATCCTTCCGCTTGCATACCCACATGATACACCAGCAGTAGCTCTCGTTGATAATAATTCAGCACCTGTCTCAGTGATGTTTCCTGCGGCCTATTTGAAGTGTTCCAGTAATCCCTCCGCCCTGCTCCGACGATGACTGTTCTGTGGAAATACGGACTACCCTGGAGTCACAGAGTAACAACGCCAATAGGATCTGGTACTTAGATTGATTGTATCCATGACAATCCTCATGTTTGCATCTATATTAACCCTCGTGCCAGCCAGATAGTCCCCCAAAGCCTTCTTTGTCTTGGCAATTGAAGAGTTCGCCGAGATACTCTTTCGACGCTGTTGGAAATTCCTCGTTTCTCATCCAGTCGTTCAATGCATTCCAGATTCTAGCCTTTACCCTCACTGTGTGAGAAATTTCTTCCTCAAATCCCTCCAAACAACATCCCATTTACCATCAACCTGATTCCTATATTCGAGGTGCCGTCTCACCAGGGCACCGTGAGGCGTGTTTTCCCATGTACACAAACCCTATTGCAAAATAAAGCTGGCACACCTTTCGTTTTACTACTCGCTCACTGACTTTGCATGGGACTATTCAGTGTTGGTGTTCTGAAGAACGCCCGGGTTCCTCAGAACACCAACAACTTTTTATCTCTCACAATGGAAATGATATAACTACTCCTCAAATGCACCCAAAATATATTCCACCCCACACACTGTCACCCATAATTGTGTCATCAACATAGCTGTGTACATTTTACACAGACTCCCCTTCCCAACATATCAAAGTCATTGTGAAAATCCGGGTGTCAGCACCGGTCGCTGCTCACCGCAGTCCAACCTAATGATGAACCATGTATTACCACTTCCTTCAGGGAGTCACTGTGGGGTACCTGGTCAGCACATTTGGCTTCAGACAGAACACAATGCTCTTTCTTCCCTACAGTTTTGACGCAGCCCTCGCGGTAAGACTTATTCCTCAGAACCATTCAAATATCCACTCCAAATTTCTCTCCATGAATTGCAAATTCTACTTTTCATACACATATCAAACAACTTCTTTTTGCATGACAAATACTTACTGTCACTGGACATTCCTTTTGCGCCAGATTTAATCAATGGACGAAATAGAATATATGATGCCTCCATTCAAAACCGATTACAAACATCTCGCTATCTTCCGCAACACAAGAAAATCCTATTCTGCGCATTGTGGATGTCTTGGCCAGAAGTACGTAGAGTGCGGGTGGATCACACGCGGTCTACCTGGTTCAATTTAATTCCGGTTGCAACCGGTCGGTTTTACAGATAGTTGACTCCGCCGAAGACGTTCACTCAGCATCCGAACGGCTGCGTTGGCATAAGCGTCAAAAGAGTGAAAAGGGTAAAAAAAAATCTAGATCTTTTGACGATCAGCGAAAGGCATGGATACTGTCCCCCATTACGAAAGAAAAATAAAGACATGGTTCCCGCATTCTAGGGCCTCAAAGGAGTCAGTCGAACCGATATGCAATGGGTGAGTCTCAGCTGATGATTTCGCATTCCTGACTGGCCAGTATACTGAAAGACGACAAGATGGGCTCTTGACGTCACAATCTACCTCGTTGTGACCTTGCACCGTATTTTCTACCAGCACTGCACCTTCCCTGTTGCTGTTACGCATTATTCTGTATTCTGTTATTGTTTTGCCTTGTCCTACCTCAATGTACAATGATCTGTATGAATGGTATGCAAGACAAGCTTTCAACTGTACCTCGGTACATGTGACCATAATAAACCAATTTCAAATCCAATTCCAAACTTTGACACTTCATTGTTATGGATAACATGCATGGGGATGTTGTTGTGAGCACTGCAGCAGCCGTTCTTTCGACAACATTTATTGACTGGTAGACCTCAGATGTTGGAAATATGAAACAATATAAATGCAACGAAAAGAGGCAATTTGAAAGGGGGATGAGTCGGGGATCTTTATTTTAGTAAACTAGTTGTGTTTATGCTTCCGTACTAAGAAGGCATTTGTCAGCCATGTGTTGAGTGTATGGAAATCCACTAGATTGCTGTTTAAATTCTAACTTTTGAGTTTATTTTTATCATCTACAGTGAATTTTAATCTCATGATATGTGGATCAATAGTCCTGAGGTGAAAATAATAATTAAATTTCCATTGTCTAATCTAATGAATCAGTCTCTCTTATTAAACATAATCAATGTACTGCAGGATCTGGAAACAGCAGTCTCCTGGACCTTCGTATAAATGTTTTAATGATCAACAAATCGGGTTTGCATTTTATTACAGAGCCTACCATTTACTGTGAAGAAGTATTTCACTCCATTCTTCAGCTCCTCCCTGAACGTCCTCTGTGTTAGTCCATAGATACAGGTATTGGTGCAGGTACTGAGAAACATTAACATAAACCCAGACTGTTGCAGGATATATGTCGGCGTGCTATAGGGTCTGTCTGTGTAGGCATAGTTTTCAGCTTGCCAATTCATCAAATGAACAACATTGGGCATCCACAACAATATGAAATTGGCTGATAGAGCGAACAACAAAATCATTGACTTTCGCCGGTTCTCCAACTCCTGATCTTGATTCTCACTGCTGTTCCGGAGTCCCCGACGGACTCGATTTGCAGCTAAAATGTACCTAACAGTTAAAATATTAAACATCAGAATTAAACAGATTTGTAATATCGGAGTCATGATTACGGCAAATAACTGGTCGGCTCTCCACACAGGCGATGTAAAGTATTCGGCTCTGGTGACGCATTGCGATGGATCCACTGTAAAATAATATGGAATACACTTGGCAACGTACACGACACCCACTAGCACTATCACAACAGTTGCTGTTCTCTCGGTGCAATATCGTTCCCGCAGTTTATGACAGCAGATGGCAATATAGCGATCGAATGTGAATACCACCGTCAACAAACGGAACTGTCTGTCATTGCGACCCTTACGACAAACATCACAGAACACGCAGGAGTTGTGAACAGGAAATGAGCAAACAAATAGATATAATTAATCTGTTCCAATATAACGCCAATGACAACCACCATCAGATCTGCTGCTGCCATGGCCACCAGGTAGCGAGTAATGCATTTGGAGAGACCACAATTTCTTCGGGACAGGATCACAATCACCGTTAAATTTACTAAATGAAATGATAAGACATGGCGTTACTTCCCAAAGGACACTCATTCGTAAGTGTGAACGGAATTGCACAGTAAAAGTAATATTTTAGACCGGACCACTTCCTGGAGTCACCGCCAGGGTACCAGTCCGCCTGCCGGGACTGAGATGGGATGAG
Source organism: Pristis pectinata (assembly GCF_009764475.1). Classification (NCBI taxonomy): domain Eukaryota; kingdom Metazoa; phylum Chordata; class Chondrichthyes; order Rhinopristiformes; family Pristidae; genus Pristis; species Pristis pectinata. The sequence continues at coordinate 27,349,908 of NC_067433.1, read as the reverse complement.
GATTGCCGGTCAGACTGACGCTGCACTAGCGACGCGCAACTGACAGCACACCGATCTCAACCGACAGGAAGGAAAGCTGGAGGCTGAGCTTTCTTTGAAATAAAAGTGTTTCTGTCAGTTAGTGAACAGATGGCTGGATATAATTGTACTTGGCCTCAAAAGGGGAGGGCATCCAGCTCAGTCCCTATGGTTTGAATAGGGTTCGCGACTTACTGTGACCGGCACGGGCATATAACTTGTAGTTAATAGAATGCTTTAGATTGAATGAACTCAGTACGGTGCGTTTGGAATGAATGTAATTATTAATTGCATCTGTAAAATATCTTGAAACTATTACATCTGTTTCGGATAGATATTTGGACGGAGTAAGTCTTCTGACCTCATGTTATGTCAAACGGCTCTAAGGGGTATCCGAACAGGGAGTCACATCATCCTCTTTAAATTGAGCCGTCACTCGCTGACAGCTCTGCCTTACCGAACGAAGATACTAGCGAGACTTCAAGGACACAAGGAACCGCAGGGCAGTAGAGATTAATTCTGTGATCGGGCATCGCGCACGATGGGAAAAGCAGAAGTTGCCGGGAAGGATATGATCAATGAAACGTTTATGGGAATGAATATGTTAATAGAAAATCTGTTGTAAATTATTAGTCTTACCCATATATTGAGGTCAATACACACAGTAATCATTTAGTTAGATGCCAGAAGTGGAAAACGAGAAACAAAGCACCACATGAAAGGGGTGATTAAAGCAAGTATTCCCTATCACTGGAGTGGAAGGAGCTGAAGGTGGCGATGAAAGGGACAGAATCAGTAGTGGGGAAACGGCTGCAGACAATGCTTAGAAGAGAAAAGCTATTCCTGTTTAGAGAAATATACATAAACAACTGGCAGACAGAACTACACTTTTTTAAAAGAAAGAAGCAAATTGACTATCAATCGGTACACAAGAGAACAGGGTTCGTGTTTGTTCTTTGAACACCAAATTCAACTTGGCAAGGTAACACTTAAATTGCATTCAACATGAATGCATTTCTGAATGACAATGATATTGGTTCGTAATTGAATGCAATTCGAACCGGTGGTGAAATGACATTCCCATTTATTTTCTACTTCAACGAACAAGATATCTTCAGTGTCAGGTATCTTGGTATTTTGCCAGACAACAGCGTTTGAGCCATTTTTTTGCCTGAGAGTTAAACAACATGGACTTGCGCAGAGACGGGACAATTATTATTCTCTCAGATTGGGATGACAACAAAGGAAGAACTTCATTTACATTTAGAGGCAGGAAAAGCTGTCGATAACCTTGAATTTAATCGAGCGCTGCCATAATGCGTCTCCCTGCTTTCTCTCTGCTCCTTCAGTCAACTTTCACGATATTGTGAACACGATTGTGCTGAAACTGCCTGAAGCAAGAGCGGACTCAGTAGTGACCGAGTCTCAACTGGCAAACCAGACAGACCTCAGCGGCCGTGAGCTCTGACTGCATTTGAAAGGAGGTGACGTTGTTGCAGAACCTTATCAGCACTGCACTTTAAAAGAATAGTTAAATATTTCTGGTATTCGACGGTGTAAGTAAAAAACATGCATCATGTGTTTAGGTTGATAAGACATAAATATATGTAAATGTACCAAAAACCACTGAAATTGCCGTACAGAAATACACCACGTAGGTTACATTAATTATATTTTAAAACAAATTCCTGCTCTCTGAAATGTCACAATGGACTGAGCACCTGCACAGCAAGATGCAGCTAATCCACGATGCCGCAAGCGTAAATTACGAACAGAGCCACATATATACCAGTGAGTTCCACTACCTTACCAGGAATACCGACCGCTGCAAGTACAGGATAGTAAATTATGACGATATGAAAAATTGCTGGATATCCCATTTTCTGCCTGAAGCAGCGATCGGTTGTACGAAACGTTCCAACTGTCCACAGCCTCTGTTTCACGGAGCTCTTATACACCAGCCGGAATGTCAGTTGAGCCAATTGGTGTCCTCCTGTTTCAGATATAATACAACCCACTGAACAAACACCTCATGTTAACTTTTTTTTAATTCATTTTGACATTGAGCAACATATTGAACTCTTAGAGGATATAACAAAAAAAAAACTGTATATCGTTTGGAAAGAATTTCAGTGGAGGACGTTACAAGTTCTATTCTGTCACGAAGTTTGTAGAAACATATTTTGTCCAATGGTTCGCTCCTTCTGAAAACAAATGCCATCTACTTCACTTACCGATCAATTATATCATTGGTGATATCACCTGGCCGTAGGATGAACAGAATATCCTGTCGCAGGTGAAATGAGTGATACGCCTTCCTGGGCGGGGATAGTTTATCCGCCGTCTTGTCTTTCAAGTGGGTTTAGTGCTGTAAGAAATAGCCAAGGGTTGTTGAGATATAAAATAACAGGTTCAGAGCATCCCGGTATGTCTCATGACATCTCCGTCAAAAAAGATCCGATAACCTCCTCTGATATTTTGCACCGACACCCAGTTGGCAGAAAGCTGGTTGCAAAGTGTACACAGACGGAGGACAATATTTTACAGTGTAGATTTAGTGAATTTGTCTAACTAACTTCGAAAACATAAGCCATCATGCCGTCATTTCTTCTTTTTATTATATCTGCATTACTTTATAAGTATTTAACGAGTCAGATTCTTTCGATAAATCTGACACATCTATTTTTTCTCTAAGCAAAACTTTCCAGGAAAAACGGCAATTTTCTCTTGTGTTCTCATATCGTCACTTCTCCCCATACACGAACTGTGACCTCCGAATGATGTTTTCTTCCCCTCTTTTATTTGCTTATTTGTGAATCTTCATGACTTTATGGTGTCGCCGAGAAAAAAAGTGTTCAAAATATTGTCAATCATGGACGTACAGTAGCATGCAAAAGTTTGCGCACCCCTGGTCAAAATTTCTGTTGTTGTGAATAGCTAAGCGTCTAAAAGATGACCTGATTTCCAAAAGGCATAAAGTTAAAGATGACACATTTCTTTAATATTTTAAGCAAGATTACTTTTTTTTATTTCCATCTTTTACAGTTCCAAAATAACAAAAAAAAAGAAAAGGGCCCTAAACAAAATTTGGGCACCGTGCATGGTCAGTACTTATTAACACCCCCTTTGGCAAGTGTCACAGCTTGTAAACGCTCTGTAGCCAGCAAAGAGTATTTGAATTCTTGTTTGGGGGATTTTCGCCCATTATTCCTTGCAAAAGGCTTCTAGTTCTGTGAGATTCTTGGGCCGTCTTGAATGCACTGCTCTTTTGAGGTCTTCCACAGATTTTCGATGATGTTCAGGTCAGGGGACTGTGAGGGCAATGGCAAAACCTTCAGCTTGTGCCTCGTGAGGTAGACCGTTGTGGATTTTGAGGTGTGTTTTGTATCGTTATCCTTTTGTAGAAGCTATGCTCTTTTCACCTTCAGCTGTTTTCCAGATGGTGTGATGTTTACTTCCAGAGTTTGCTGGTATTTAATTGAATTTATTTTTCCCTCTACCAGGGAAAGGTTCCCTGTTCCACTGGCTGCAACACAAGCAGAAAGCATGATAGATCCAACCCCGTGCTTAACAGTTGGAGAGGTGTTCTTCTCATGACGTTCTGCACCCTTTTGTATGCAAATATACTTCTGCGCACTGCGGCAAAAACTCTATTTTAATTTCATCAGTCCACAGGACTTGTTTCCAAAATGCATCAGTCCGGTTTAGAAATTCCTTTGCAAATTCTGACGCCGCATTTTGTGGTGAGGACGCAGGGAAATGTTTTCTTCTGATGACTCTTCCATGAAGGTCATTTTTGTGCAGGTGTCTCTGCAGAGTATAGCAGTGCACGACCACTCCAGAGTCTGCTAAATCTTCCTGCATGTCCTTTGCAGTCAAACGCGGGTTTTGATTTGTCTTTCTAGCAAGCCTACGAGCAGTTCTCTAGGAAAGTTTTCTTGATCTTCCAGACCTCAACTTGACCTCCACATGTTAACTACCATTTCTTAATTACATTGTGAACTGAGCAAACGGCTGCCTGAAAACGCTTTGCTATCTTCTTCATGGTGCTCCTTTCCTTATTTCCGCTCTAAAATTGTACGAAGCAAAAATAATACACTAATCTTGCTTAAAATATTGAAACGAATGTTTCATCTTTAACGTTATGACTTTTGGAGATCAGTTCATCTTCTACTCACTTAACTATTCACAGTAACAGAAATTTTGAAGAGGGGTGCCCAAAATTTTGCATGCCACTGTATAAAGCGCAAGCAACAACTGAGAATGTATTTTCCTCGCACTGCATTCCACGTCTACACTCTCCGTGAAATTACCTCGTTCACTCACAGTATGACTGTCCCTCAAAGACAACATCTCAGCCTGACGTCTCTGACGTGCCACATCTTGACCTGGTTGCTCAAACATTTCCCTCTCATTTTCAATCCATGGATAAACCAAAATATAGTATGAATTTTTGATACAGTAAAATGCATATCAGCATTAGTTTTATCGATTTCCTTTTGCATTTCCGTGTTTGACAGGCACAATTTGCCGCATTAATCCACACTGAACCTGAAATCAGTCCTGCACATGCGGGAGATCGCAACATTGACACCTGTCACCTGTCAATCCTCCAGGATCGGGGAGAATAGGTTATTCGTGAGAACAATGAAATGAAAAAAAGAGCAAATAAATAAATACTCTGGAGATCGTGTCTCTGCAGTGTGCCCTGTGTTCTCTCCATCTCATTTAGAACGACAGCTTCTCTGGTATATACACGAAACACAGTGAATAAACGTCTGCGATTTATTACGAGGAGAGGGGCATTGATGACGCCCAGGATAACGTTGATAAGTTTAATGTCTCGAGCATGTGGATTTCAAGAAAGGGGATGTGCTGAAGCTGTTAGAAAACAGAGAAGCGAGAGGAGGAGATGGCTGAACCGTTGGCTAGGATCTTTGGGTCTTCATTGTCCACGAGAATGGTACTGGAGGATTGGAGGGTGGCAAATGTTGTCCCCTTATTCAAATAAAGGCAGTAGGGAAAGTCCAGGGAATAACAGACCAGTGAGCCTCACGTCTGCCGTGGGCAAGCTGTTGGAAAGGATTCTTAGAAATACGATATATCAGCCTTTATAGAATCATGGTCTGATCAGGGAAAGCTAGCATGACCTTGTGAAGGGTGGATCATGTCTCACAAGACTGATAGTGCTCTTTGAGGAGGTGACCAGACATACTGATGAGGCTAGTGCAGTATATGTGATCTACATGGATTTTAGTAAGGCATTTGACAAGGTTCCACATGGTAGGCTTTTCAGAAGGTCAGAGGACATGGGATCAGGTAGGCTTGGCCGTGTGGCTTCAGGATTGGCTTGCCTGTACAAAGCAGAGGGTTATTGTGGAGGAAGTGCATTTAGATAGGATGGCTGTGACGAGAGGTGTCCCATAAGGATCCGTTCTGAGACCTCAGCTTTTCTTGATTTTTATGAATGACTTGGATGAGAGGGTATAAAGATGGGTTGGCAAGTTTGTGGATGGCACAAAGGTTTGTGGTGTGGATAGTGTGGAGGACTGCCGATTATTGCAGAGGTACATTGATAGGATGCAGAGCTGGGCTAAGAAGTGGCAGATGCATTTCAATCCGGAGAAGTGTCAGTTGATACACTTTGGAAGGACGAATTCCAAGTCAGAGTACAAGGTTAATGTCAGGATACTGGGTAGTGTGGAGTAGCAGAGGTATCTGGGTGTCCATAACCACAGATCCGTGAAAGTTGCCTCACAGGTGGAATGGGTAGTTAGGAAAGCTTATGCGATGTTTGCATTCATATGTCGTGGCAATGAGTTTAAGAGCCGCAAAGTAATGATGCAGCTCTACAAAACTCTGCTTAGACCACACTTAGAGTACTGTGCCGAGTTCTGGTCGCCTCATTATAGGAAGGATATGGAAGCGTTGGAAATGTTGCTGAGGAAATTTACCAGGATGCTGCCTGGTTTAGAGAGTACGGACTATGAGGAGAGTCTAAGTGAGCTCGGGCTCTCAACTTTGGAGAGAAGGAGGATGAGAGGAAACAAGAGGTGCACAAAATATTGAGAGGAATAGATAGAGTAGACAGTCAGCGCCTCTTTCCAAGGGCACCAATGCACAATGCAAGAGGACATGGCTTAAAATTAATGTGTGGGAAGTTCAATGGGGATATCAGAGAAATTTATTTTACCCACAGATTGGTTGGACATGGAATGCGCTGCCTGGGGTGGTGGTGAAGGCTGGTACATTGGCCAAGTTCAAGAGTTTGCTCGATAAGCATATGGAGGAATTTTAAATAGAGGGATATGTGGGAGGAAGGGGGTAAAACATAATTAGGTGAGGTTTAAAGATCGGCACAACATTGTGTTCGGCAGGGCTGTATTGTGCTGTACTGTTCTATGATTCTATGTGTAATCTTCCCGTCAGCCAGTTGTATTGTCAACCTTGGCCTATTTTTTCAATACTTCTCCTCCCGGTTCTTTGCAGCTTTATGGAACTTAAATGAATTCCAAGGATAAATTTTTACATCCAACAGCTGGTCTGATACTACCTTCCTCGGAGATGCCTTGAAGATCAGTTAGGTTCTCATTCCAACTTTGCTTCCATTTCGCCAAATGCATCTGTATTTTTGCAGGCCTGCTTTTCCACAGTCAAAGCCAATCTCTCTCAATAACATTGAACTGATGCATTTTAAATGAATGATTTTATTCTTTTTGAATCCATGTCTCCAACCATGCCTCTAATCTATACAGAAGACATGAAATATAATGCAGAATAGTGCGTAGGAAACCTCATAAACAGTCTGCCACCCAAGCACTTCATCGCTGATATCTCATTTCTGTGTTACTTTCCGTTCGAGACCCAGCTCCCTTCAGAGTCTTCACAATCGGCTCCTCTGATCTTCCGCCAAAGTGAATGACCGCCGATATATCCACACCTTGCTCTATCTTTCATGTTCTCTCTCATTATGAGTCTGACTCTATCTCTTTGAAGATGATCTTCCTGCATTTCGGCTTGCCACCTATCCAAGTACCAGAAGCAGACATGGATGATCCGCTCATCCACAACTTCAGTGCAGAGGAAGCAAAGGAGAAGATTCTGGGCTCGTGCGGTGAACATTGGCTTTTCATTTGTTTCAGAGCCTTTGACACTCAGCGCGAGACTGAAACGATATGGCTCGAGGTCACCAAACAAAGTTATTAGTTCTCATTCACCCACACGGAGGAGTATTTCCATTATTATTTTACCGTGTTCTGTTTTCACGAGTCTGGCGTGTCTTGTTTTATGGAATGACTGCCTTCATCCTCCGCTGGCTTATTACTTCATGAATAATATTATTAATTTATTATTTTATTATTAATAGTAATTTTCTGCCATTACAGGAATGTGGTTACAACGTGGAGATGAGTGAAATTAAAATCCAAGGGTATCATGTAATATGGAAGGATAGGCAAGAAGTTAAGGGAGGCGGGTAGCGTTTTTAATTAAGAATAAGATCAGGACAACAGTGAGAGCTAATATAAGATCAAGGTAGCAGAATGTTGAGTCTATCTGGGTAGAGATTAGAACATATAACTGCAGCACAGTTATGCCCTTCGGCCAACAATGTTCTGCCGACATTTTCTCCTGCTATGTCTAAACCGTCCCTCCCACAGAGCCCCCTATTTTCTATCATAGTTATCAGGAATAGTGAATTGAAAAATAAATGCTAGTAGTTATATGTGGGCCACCGAATTACAGCGGCACAGGCAATAAACCAAAAAAAATTGATACATGCAAGAATGGAAGGGCAGTTGGCATTTCTCCGTCAGAAAGCACCAAACCATTTTTAAAACAGTTATGCCATAATTCGTGGAGTAATATCCATCAGATGGTCAGTAGAAAAGGCCAGGATGCGAATCTATAGAAATTAAGTGTTTGTTTTTCGACGCTGTGAGCGACGGGTAGCTGAGACAGCAGCTGTCTGAGTCATACTGATGTTTTGTTTCACCTGCGGAGTGTTTCCAGCAAATGCAATTTTAACCTCAGAGTTTGTGCATCGCAAGATTTTTTTCTCATTGTCCATAACCGTTGATGCTTTGGATAGGAACTCTGTGAGATTTAGTGAATTCTCAAATCCTATTTCCCGCTTGAACTACATGAGAGCAGCTGCTTCGCCAACCTCTAATTCATGGTCATGACAATTGTACTCCGACACCCAAATCTCTACCCCACCTACACTGTAACCGACCTATCAGTCTTTAGATAATAATTTGTCTTTCTGCGTTAGGGGGAAAATTGCATCATCTCACTACCTACACGTTAAACTGCACCTACCATTCACTTGGATAGTCACACTGGAGCTTCTTTGTTCAAGCTGGAATTGTCCCATCAAGAAAGTCGAAATAGTTTGTGTCCATATTCCTTATATTACTGAGTTGACAAAGATTGGGGGGAGGGGGCGGGGCGTGTAAACGTAGTCAAACATTCACAATTCCAAGGAGGATTCACAGTATAAATGTTGAGTTGTTTTCACTCGTGGGACAGTCATGAACAGGAGGACACAGCTAAAACAAAGTCTCCAATTACTTAGAACAGAGATGTGTCGATTTTTCTTTCTCTAACAGAGTAGTTAATCTCTGGAATCCTCTGCCAACAGAGTGGTGATGCAAGATCATCAGAAGTATTTAGAAGGAGATGGTTACATATTAAAGAACCGAGGAGATGAAGCAGATGAGGAACTGGCACAGAAGAGGAGCTGAGAACAACATTGATCAGTCACCATCTTATTGAAATAGGGAGGTGAGGGCGGGGACGGCTTGAGCAGCCCGCCGACCCACTCTTTCTTCGAGATTTATGTAGATCATAGAACATAGAACACAGAACATAGAACATTGCGGCGGATGAACAGGCTCTTCGTTCCACCATGTTGTGCCGAAATAATTAAACAAGTCATTAATTGCTCAACTAAACAAATCCCTTCGGCCTACACGATGTCTATGTACCTCCATTATCTGCACATGCTTGTGCCGCTCTAAGAGCATGTTAAATGCCTCCACTGCCACCTCTGGCAGCTCGTTCCAGCCATGCATCACTCTCTGTGTTAAAAGCTTGTCCCGGGCATTTTCTTTGAACTTGCCCATCTCACCTTAAATGCGCGTCCTCTAGTATTAGACACATCAATCCTAGGGAAAAGATACCGGTTGCCGCACTGTAAGTGTCTCTCATAATCTTACAAACCAATCAGGTCTTCCTCAGCCTCAGCTGTACCAGAGAAAACAACTCAACTTTGTCCCACCTCTCCTCACGGACATGCCGTCTAATCCAGGCAGACTGGTGAGTCTCCTCTGCACCTTCTCCGAAGCCTGTCCATCCTTCCTATCTTAGGGCGACTAGTATTGAATGCATGCTCCATATGCGACCTAACTAGAGCTTTGTAAAGCTGCAGCATAAACACCCGACTCTTGAACTCAATGCTTCGACTATTAATGTCAGGCATGCAATATCTTTTCATTACTCCGCTATCAACCTGTGCAGCCACTTTCAGGAAGCAATGGATTGGACACTATGATCCGTCTGGACATCAGCACTGAGGGCCTTGTCATGAGCAGAGTACTTCCACTTGACATTTGATCTTCCAAAGGGTAGGACCATACATTTGGTCCTATTATATTCCATGCAGGGGTACACACACACACACACACACACACACACACACACACACACACACACACACACACACACACACACACACACACACACATATACTCCACACACAGACACACTCCACACACGCCACACACATATGCTCCACCTCTCTTCTTTGCTCATTTATTCATATCACATGTAGCTTAGTCATCCAAATGTTTGACTTCGCAGTAGCCGCAACCCACCACCCAGATTGAAACATTCTTGTACTCTGGTTCAGTATTTGAAATAATTCACTGTCTAACTGACAATCCAATACATGTACTTCAATGTTGACATTAAAGGGACATTATCGAATCTATTTTGAGACGATAATGCTCATTCACTGTCACCCGATTGTCCATTATACTGGTTCTCCAACACACCCAAGTGGATACGTTAAATATTACTTACCTTTTATAACCCGCGCTGACTTTGTCCAATTCTTTTTATAATTTCCGCTTTCTGTTATTATATCTTCCACACCGCATTCTCTGACGTACCACATTTTCGACAATGAACGAACTTATCTGTAAGACCTTGTTTATTCCCTTCTTTCTAAAAAAAAATGGAGTCAGGATCAGGTCTGTAGGGCCTGTGTCAAAGTCCGGAGAAATTTGAAAGTTGACCAATAGTTCAACGACATTTACCAGGGTCACTTCAATGAATGCAGCTTGGAGGATGAGTGCACTTGAACTCGAGGGAGCATTTAACAGGGAGTGGCATCAGCAAGCGCTGGTAAAACTAATATCAATGGAAACCAAAGGAAAAACATTTGGAGCGGTTGGATCCATATCGCCGTCAATGCAAATCTGTTTTCGTTCTAAGCCGTCAATTATCCCCGCCTGCGGGAGTTCTATAGACATGTCCCCTGGGACTCACAATCATCAACTGCTACGTTAATGGCCTACCTTACAACATTATTTTGGCTGGTGGAAATGACAACTGATGATTCAATGTTCTTACGTCGCACATCCAGCTTCCCATATAATAAAGCAGCACATGCCGACATGACTAAGGCAGAGACTGCAGTCAAGCATGCGTTAAATATTGTCAAGTAACAGACACACAACCAAAGAACCCAAACCAATGACCATCTCGGGCAAGAGATGGTCGAATCATTTCATCTAGATAATCCATAACGTTAGTATCACTGATTCCCCCGTATGTGAAGGTCTGAGAGTTACCATCGACCAGAGGCTAGAGCGGGCTCAGGTCTGTTTTGCTAGTCAGACTCTTATTGCGTTCACTGAGTGGCCGAAGATGGGGTTTCATTCTGGACACAACTACGCATCATTGCAGACAGCATTTATAATAAAGCGTTTATTTATTAGTAACTGAATCGAGGTATAGGTGACAGAGTTGAAAAAAACGAAGCATATGACTTCGATGTGTTCGAGTACAAACACAAACTCACGAATCTAAATCGGTGCAAAGGTGGAGCAAGAGGAAACAACCGGGCGGTTTATAGTGGAAGATGAAAACAGGGGACCATCGTGCGGAGGGATTGAGAATAAAACACGGGAGCAAAATCAATCGAAGAAGGAGAAACAATGGATACGATGGAGAAAGGGGAGCGGGTCCTGACTGGACAGGCCCTGACATTTCCTGTGTTCCACAGAGCCTCTATCTGGGTGAATTATAGCTGGAGGAGACACTCACATGTTTCAGGGGAACCGACTGCAGAGCTACTCCGGCCTGGATAGCGTAGACCGGCAGTACAATATATCACCAATAAATGCACGAGTACTTCATAGTGCTGAGTGGTAAACCATGGCTCCACATTCCCTTTTTTGTTATATTTTAGAGAACCCCAAAATTAAAAAATAAACAAACAAAAGCAAACCAAAAACTTCAAAAAATAAGCTGGACTGTTATTTCTTCGGTGAAGAAACATTATTATGTAGTTATCTCCGCTCCTCAATATTCAAATGAAATTTCATTGAAAGGGATTCGGAAAAGGTCTACTTACATCATATGGAAATACTGAATAAATGGACTCCAAACTTCCCAAAACTTTAAGCGAAGGATGAACAGTACCACTCGTAATTTTTTATAAGCTTAAATATGTTATAGTTTCAGGAAACCATTGAAATGTGGTCGGATGTACAGGATCCTTCCATTTAAATAGAATTGATCTCTTGGCAATTAATGTAGCAAATGCAATCATCCGACAAGCTGAAGCGGAAAAATGACCAGAATCCATCATTGGTAAAACCAAAAATTGCAGTAATAGGATGAGGTTGTAAATCAATATTCAATACAATTGAAATAATATAAAAAATCTTCCCAACATTTTTCCAAAAGAGGGCAGGACCAAAACATATGTGTCAGGGAAGCCACCTGCGAATTACATCTGTCACATATAGGATTTATATGGTGATAAAACGGGCTAACTTATCCTGAGACAAATGGGTCCTGTTAACCACCTTAAACTGTATCAAAGATTGTCTCGCACACATTGAAGATGTATTAACTAATTGGAGAATTTCCTTCCATGTCTCTGTAGGTAAGAGTATCTGGAGTTCTCTTTCCCATTCATTCTTGATTTTATCAAGTGTCTCTGGACGTATTTTCATAATCAGATCATAAATTACTGATATCAAGCCCTTCTGATAAGGATTAAAACCTATGTTTTTCCGTAATTTCAATTTTATGTGGTATCGAAAAAGTAGGTAAAGTAACTTCTTAAAAAAATTTGATTTGTAAATGTGGAAACAAAATGTGATCTACACAAATAATGTTCATTAGACAGCTATTCAAAAGACAAAAGACAATTATCAATGAATAGATCATGAAAGCATGTTATTCGCTTCGTTTTCCATGAAGAAAAAGCTGTATCAATTCTGGATGGCTGAATGAAAAAAATTGGATTGGATAGAACTTGACAAAATGAATTTATTCAATCCAAAAAAAATACGAAATTGAAATCATATTCGTATTGTATGTTTAGTTATTGGGTTAATCATTTGTTTACTCAATTTAATAAGTGCAAAAGGGAGTGAAGCTCCTAAAATAGAAGCTAATGAAACCCCTTGCACAGACTCAAACTCAAGATACACCGATCGGGGCCATTGAATTACATCTAAATGTGTCCAAAAAAATACCTAGTGTTAATTTCCCAGTATTAAAATCAAAAGTTAGGAAAACCCATACCGCCATCCTTTTTTTATTTGTTGTATTTTTTTCTTACTTAACCTTGTGTTTTTTATTCTTCCATATATGTGAAAGAATTTTTGAATTAATGGTACCGAAAAAGGTTTTCGAGATGAAGGTTGGAACCGCCTGGAATACATACAAACATTTTGGTAAAATATTCATCTTAACCGCATTAATTCGACCAATCAATGACAGAGACAGTGGGGACCATTTAGCAAAGAATTTTTTAACATGACCGATTAAGGGTAAAAAGTTAACTTTGAATAAGTCCTTGTGCTTCTTGGTAATTTTAACACCCAAATAAGTAAAATAATCAGTCACTAATCTCAATGGTAATTGCCTACAAATTGGGAGGCATATTTAATGAGAAAAGTTCACTATTATGAAGATTTAATCTACAACCAGAGACAACACTAAACTGAGCAAGCAGTGATAACTCTGCAGGAGTGGATTTCTCAGCGTTAGAAATATAAAGTACAGGTCATCTGGCTCCACATCTCGCCAAGTGAAGACTGCAGGGGAGGAAGAATGACGTACAACCCAATTCTACTGCAGGAATCATCTGCTTCCACTATATCTTAACGAATTACGTGATCAGCTTCAGCGGGTATTTCACCGCGTTCTTCAGCTCCACTCTGAATTTCCTCTGAATCACACCGTAAGTACACGTGCCGGTGCAGGAACTGAGGATCTGCAACATCTTTCTCATAGAATATGCGACATAAAGCTGATCCGTGTCTAGGTAACGAGGAATCTTTGCTATCCGCCAGTAGACATCAAACACCACCTGCGTTAACAACAATAAAATAAAACTGCCGGTTAACTGAAGTGTAAACCGATGGGTTTCCTTTGGTTCTCCATCTCCGGGTGTTTGCCATTCTCTCCATTTCTGCAGCCTCGGAACCCGCTGAGGACTCTATTGGCCGTTAAAATCCGACTGACCGTCAGAACATTGAGCAGCAAAATCAGAAGGAATGGAAGACAATGCATTAAAATGCGATGAAAAATCTCAAATTCGCCCCACACGGGAGACAAAATCAAGCTCACTTTGGCGACACAACCATAGGAAACACCTCAAATATTTCCCTGGGCTCGTAAATAAATTACCAGGGGACACTCTCCAAACTCCCCAACACACTCGCTGTCCCTATAAATACAGCCGCCGTTTTCTCGGTGCAATATTTCATTTTCAGCTTCTCACAACAGATGACCACACATCGGTCAAAGTTGAAAGCAACTGTCAGCCACACAGAGACACCTGTGCTTGTTGAAAGTAGGCAATGATTGAGGCTGCAGGAATATGGAGGAATGAAGACCAATATTAAAGGAAAACTGTCCACCTCAGCAGCGGGTCAGAGATAACGACCAGGAGTTCGGCCGCTGCCATTCCCGCCAGATAGTCAGTGATACATTTGGAGAGGCGGCACTTTCCTCGGAGCAGGATCACAATCGCCTCCAGCTTAACTGTAAGATAAGGAAAGGAAACAGAGAAATGGCTGACCAGACAGGGAGACAGCAGTGCGATAGGATCAGATTAGATCTTGATTGTGTTTTTACATCAAGGAGTAGAAACTGGATCCGGACCGTGGGAAGGGACAGCGAGTGCGCGCTATCGGTGTGGGCAGAGAAGGCGCCGAGAGAGCCATGTAAGTGCGTTATATCTGGATAAAGACCGAAACCGACATGGGGGCAAGCGGCGACACCAGCTGCTTAACTGCTTCCTCAGACGCAATGAGAGGTGGATTTTGGATATGCCAGTTTTATTGCTTCCATTTATGTGATAAATCAACTGAAATCCAGTATGTGCAGTTCGATTTGTTTTGCATTTCTAAAATAAATGAAGCGAATCGCTAGAAGGCAACATTGTCCCATCAACCAACCATCCATCTCACTCTGGCTCCATCTCAGTCAGAGGAACAGATGGACAGCTGGTTCCAATATTCACAGTGCAGTCTGATAACCTTATCTCCAGAAAATTCCAATCACACCGAATCCATCACAGGGGGACAGCGGGTGGATTTCAATGGAGGGCAGCATCTCAGCTCATATGTAGAGCGGTGCCTGCTGAAGAAAAAGGATTTTTTTGTCAAAGCATACATTCCATTATTGAAATGCAGGGATTTGACAGGTGGTTGTGGAAACAAACACCGAGAAAAACGCTTCATAATATTGGAATGAACCATAAGTTTCCACCAACGGCAGGTGTGACAGCAGCCAACCGGGAATTCCAACAGCTGAAATAACAGGACAGTCAATGTCTTCTATCCGCCAGATAACTGGATATCCCATTTCAGCGACAGGCAGTGATTTCCTTTGCTCCGGAAGCCACAGGTCCAGCAGACACTCTGAGCTGGTGTACGCCAAAAGGCTCTAATTTGTACAGAAGATCAGTCTCCAGTTACAGGGTTCCTCCCCGACCATTGCTCTTGAACAAACAAATTATATCACCGCCGTTGTCTCTGGTGCAAAGCCTGTGGGGATTTAACACAAGCACATTAATGTCCTTGACATTATCTCAGTCAGATCCCACTGTGGGATGGGACCCAAAGCTGGAGTGACACAGGACCGGTAAAATCACAATGAACGGCTCCATTCACATCTTCTGAAAAGCTGCATTGTCAGCTAGCACTACTGTTGGCATTCTTTACTTGAACATTTAACTGTGCTTCTCTTTCCACAAACGCTCCTTGAGTCTCCGTTTCGAGCATTTTATGAGCTTTTCACAGTCACTCCAGCTGATTCGCTGTGGGCACTCAACCCAGGAGCCCAAGATAACCACTCTCATTCTCTTTCTGCAATATTCCTGCTCAATTCATTCACCTACTTTTACTTGCCCACCATCTCCCGCTTGACCGCTCAGCAAACTGACGGTCCCCTCCCAGAAAGTGCCATCAGATATGAAACATACCCTCAGTCCGGTTCTCCATCTGCGACGTCCATCTTCACCGATGTGACCAGTTATTAATACAGCCCTCCCATAATGTTTACTTTCGATATGTTGATGTTTAGAGCTGTCCACCGTCACCTTCTTCTATAGAACAATTGTCTCCCCATCTGCAGCAGACACATGTGGATCGCTGAAGACACGGGACACCGGACCTTTGATGTGCGGCCCTTAATGGGTTCCTGTGTGACCGATCCGTTCATGGTCACAACTCCAATAATGGTTTCGCTTCGTCTCACTGCACCGTTCCCTCTGGGGTCCCTGACATTGCCACTTTTCTCCATCAGCTGCAGCACGCCTTCTGTTGACATCATCTGCAGCGGTGTGCTCAGATTCCACTGGTAAATACTGCGTGTACAAATCGTCGTCATTGAACAGATTATGTCAAACTTCCACATTCCTGTTGAGTACAGACAGTTACCCTTGGAAAAGAAGCGATGTAAGGATACCTTATTTCTCCAGCTGCCTTTTATTTGTGAAAAACACATATTCACTGCTCTGTCCAATTGCTCTGTAAGTATTTTCTGGATGTTGACCATATGAAGAGGCCTCCACTGTGTAAAGACGCGGTCTTGTGATACAAACATCGGGCTTGTTATAAAGATGTCCACTGGCCTTTGCAGATCGTGTTTGCACCGCAAAGTAGTGTTTTCTGTCGTGTGTACTCTCATTGTGACCATTTGCCATGGTTTACTGTGGCCAAATGTTCAGCCATTGATGGAGGGCACCTGCTGCCGTGATGGTTTGACGGAATGTGAGGAACAATTTCACACTATATTCTCTGCCGTGTGCAGAGTTCTGTCTGCATACAGATATCTTCTGCTGTTTTAACACAAAAACATCCGGGACCGCCACACCACTAAACTGGAAACTTATTATCACAGAGGCACAGACACACAGACACAGACAGAGACACACACATACATGCGCGCACACAGACACACAGACACACACAGACAGACAGACAGACAGACAGACAGACAGACAGACACACACACACACACACACACACACACACAAACACACACACACACACACACACACACAGCAATGCATGCATTGAATAATTTGCCGATCTTTCTGTCCACACTTTTCTCATCCCCTTTGAAACAGTTTCATAATTTTTTTTTTTATAGTTGGGCCAGAACACTGATAAAGGGATACAGAAAACAAAGGAGGTTTGTCAACAGTCACCGAACCATGTTGTGGAAGCAAGAAGTATGGGTGACAGAATTCAAGGCAACAGGTGTTTGTCTCAGTTTGCTGCAGAACAAATGAAATTTGTTGCGTAAGTTCTCAATCTGCGAATGAAGGCACAGGCTGCTTGACGGCTGTTTAAAAAAAGCTTAAAATACAGAGTTAAAGACAGAGGGAGAGATAGCCATGGCAGCGCAGGGAACATCAACAAAAGGGTGACGATGAGTCTCTGGCAGAGTGTGGGGTTCATTCTGTACCTGTCAGTCTCTGGCACAGTGTGAGAGTGTGGTATTCATTGTGTACTTGTCAGTCTCTGATACAGTGCGAGAGTGTGTGGTTCGTTCTATTTCTTTTTGTTGTTCCCTATGTTTAGAATGTATTTGCTATATATCATTCGTCTGAAGGTATTGTTTAAACTATATTTTGCACAACTAGATTGAGCTACAATTGGCAGAAACTTAAATTACATTATAGACAATGCAAGCGCAATTGATGTGGGTGACATTGGAGCAGTATATAAAGAGTCACAGAGTCTTGCGGCACAGAAATATGACGTTCCGCCCTCTATGTCGGTGAAGACTATCGATTACCAATGCACACGGATCCCATTCACCAACTCTTGGTCCGTCGCTTTCAATATCTTTGCGATTCCGATGCTCGTCTGGATAGTTCCTGAATGTTGTGAGAGTGCCCGCTGCCAGCACCCACACCGGCAGGGAGGCCGGGAATCAGAACACATTCGTATGGAATAAAATTCTCCCTCTAATCCCCTTTGCTATTTTTCTTTTCTCGTAACTTCTTGTTGCCTAATTTTTTTCACCGCACCTGCAAATGGGAAGATTTTCAGACCATCCTCATCATCTCTGCCTCAATTTAGAATTGAACCGCACTAATTTGATGGAAGTATTCAAATATATTTCTCTATAACGTAACTTTCAGCTTGACCTTTTCATCCTCCTCCGCACCATCGCTGTGTTGTTGACACGCTCGTCGGGTCCTTGCTCATAATTTGCACAAAATGCCAATTGGCTTCAGCCAATGGTTTACAGTAGATAAGAAATCCTTCCTTCCTTGCATTATTGCCCGCTCATTCGGTGACCCTTTGAAGATTTGTACCGGATGTATGAGAACATGGAGCCTGAAGGTATATAAAAGATAGAAAATGCTTGAAGTGTTCGGTGGGTTAGGTAGTCCCGGAGACAGAAAGTCCCGGAGACAGGTAGTCATGGAGACAAGAACATTTCAAAACTTACTTGCAGAGGCATCGCAAGCACGTAGTTCAGACAACACACTGAAGATATACCATGTCTAAATTTACATGAATTACAGAAGACACTAAAGAGAAAAAAAGTGTGCAAAAAGACATCAATGCAAAAAAAAACAAGAATCAACAGAGACAATTTGATTGTGCAAGATGTGGTCCGCAGTGTTCTATTGTTGGGGTAGGTAGCTGCAGGTCGGTTCAAGAACCTGATGGCTGTAGACAATCTCTCTTTTTTAAAAAAAAACCTTACAACAGCCCTCTCTGACTGAGGTCACTTTTTCCGTCTCTGAACCCATACCTATTTGTTAGGATGAACGTCAATATTGTTTTCATCTGTGGATAAATACACTTCCATCAGAAACTGAGCAACTTGGGAGATACAAGTCAGCACCAGTCGAGAAATAGGCCGAGTACTGCAGGAGACAATTCAGAACATCCTATTATAACGGATGTTTTCGAAGACAAATCCATCCATTCTGCTGTTTTAGCTCAATCTATTGTCTTGCCGATTCACTATTCACTGATGTTGGTCTTATCGGTACTTTACAAATGTTTCAACTCACACTTTCCGAAAAGTGCAAACTTTTTTGGTGAGTAAAATTATCCGCAAAGCTCCAGAGCGAACTTTACAAAACATCTCCAACTTGTGACCTCAGGTTATGCACTTCCAGCAACTGAAAACGGTTTCTCGTTACTTACTCCATCTGCGCACTTCCCCACTCGGAGGAAAGACACAATTATTTCCATGCTCTGCCTTGGTATTGACTAACTGACCCTATCCTCTTTAGCCTACTCTTCTTTCGGTGGCACGCACTCCATCACTCCGGAACATCATTTCCCTCCTTTTTTCGCTCTCACTCTCCCTCTCACACAACTCCTCCTCTGCCCTACCCTCCCTCTCCAGATGGAACCCCAGGCAGAGTGGTTGAGAAAGATTGCACACAGGGTGGGGATTCAACTGGACGGTCCCCACTGCAGAGGTAGATGGGATGACAGGACTCAACATGTATTTTACATCCAAATGTTCAACCACTGTGGAGGGTGATGGGACAATAGCCGAAATATGACAGGTATCGCCGCGAAGGGCCTGACGTCCTGGAGCTGGCAATCGATCGGTCAATTCTCCCCGAGTGACACCTGGGAAACCATGCGGGGAATGTCAGGAGCTGGATAATGGACTGGAGACGCTGCGGCCCCCTTTGGTTTGCTCTCAGGGCTCGGTTATATTCGTGAACTGAAGCACTGATGGGACCAGATATTTCACCGGTCTCTTCACCCGCTCCCTGAACTTGGACTGAGTCACCACCTTAATAAATGTGTTCGTAACGTAGCTGAAGTTACTCAGAAAATAACCGACTTCGTAAAAGATATCATTTCAGAATCACTCCCATCTGCGCGTGTTCCTGTGATCTGAGAAAAGACGTATTCCACAACAGTCGTCAGCCACAGCAGGATGAAGTTACCGTACAGCGTGAAGAGTAAAACCGCACACCTCCTTCTCCTCTCCTCTCCATCTCCGAGTCACTACGGTTCTACCCCTTGCTCTGACCCCTCAGACCCTTGCGGACCCGACTGGCCACTAAAATGTGTCTGACTGTCAATGCTTCGAACAGCAGAATTACAGTGAATAGGTGCGACGGAATTAAAGTTGGATCGAACCAGTCAAATCCCACCCACCCGGTATCAGTGAGAAATAGCTATCCTGCCATGCACAGATCCACTGTACACTGTCTATGATTTCGCTGTTTTTTTGTGAAAAGCAGTGGGGTATGTTTTACAGACAGAGCAGAATGAAAGTTGTTGGTGGAGCTGCTGTCGCAGTTTTATCGGTGCAATATTTTGTTTTTTGCTTCTGAGAACAAATAGGGACAAAGCAATCAAAGGTGAAAGGGACGGTTAACCATACAGAACAGCCTGTATCTGCATACTTCAGTACACTTATAACACTGCACACAAGGGAGAAGTCCAGGATATTCATTGGAGAGTAATAATAATCGATTCGATATAAAATAAACACTGTGAAAATGACCAGTAGATCCGCCGCTTCAATGGCCACCAGGTAGCAAGTGGTGCAGCTGGAGAGGCCGCACTTTCCACGGGACAGGATGGCATCGCCAATAAATTCACTGGAGGAAGAGAAGAGAACCGACACTGGTCATTACAAAACACATTCTCCGGGTCTGAACACTGGCTTGGGTTTCAGCTGAAAATCAGTAGTGTTGGAGTTGGTGAGTGCCTGCAAATTGAACAATATCAGACACCTAGTGCCCAACCTCCCTGCTTCAGGGGTGATAAGGTAACGTGACGTGTGGGAAAAGGCTGGGAGAAAACGTGCAGTCAGTCATCCGTTACAGTTGGCGGAATGGCCCTTTCCATGGTAAAACCCGTTTACATTCTCTGATGGGGTCGGTTTCACAGACGCATCTTTGGCGAGCGATGTTTTTAAGCGGTCTGGAAACTTAGCATATGATACGGCTGAGGATGGTTTTAGAAGGAAGCCAGGGACAAGTCTGTATCCGTCAACAAAATGGTTTCGTGAATGGATTTGTTCATTGAGATTTCAGTTCGATAAAAATGCACGCCAATGCACCCGCGGCCATTGGGACATGGTGTTCACTTTGGTGAATAACTCAAGAACAGTGATCTTCACAATGTCAATCCCTTCTTCTGGGAGATTTGCTTGCACCGAACACTGGTTCAACTCTGGGCAACGTGTACTGAAGGAAGAGCAACATTCTGGTGAATTTTCTATTGGAGTAGAAGTTCTATTTGCGTTGTCTGAAAATTAGTTAATTCAGCTTTAGTTTCGGAAACTTACCGGAGCGAATCTATATCACTTCTTGTTTGCATAACGATGTCCAGCCGGGAAGCTTCTGACATGATCAAAAACATGTGAAAGGCAGTTACACACGAAGTTACAAAACATGAATTGATCTGTTCACTTACAGGGACTCCAATGACGGCAATGATCACGTACAATATTTTCTCCACACTGTAATATCTGTCCAGCATTTTCTCTGCCCAGAGATGTATTCCTGCCTGCGAGAGGTGATCGCTCGGAATGAAATATTGAAGCAGATCATTGCCGGGGGTTCTATGCCACTTACCATCTCCACGGGAACAGTGAAGATTCAACAGAGTTAAACTGAAAGACGTTAAGATTATTAACAAACCGATTACGTCAGTCAGGTGAAATCCCTCTGTGGCAAATTGTGATTACTTCATGTTGGTAATTCAAAAGAAAAACTCCATTGCTTGCAAATTGTGACGATACTGATGGTTGTTAATTGACAGCGGCTTTCTCCAGTAAAGGGGATATTGTTACAAACACCTTCAGATCCAACTCTTAGCTCATATTTTTTGGATGATTTCCTTCAATCCGCTTCCTTCTGCAAGGCAATCCCAAATACCATGGACCTTCTCTGGGCTTCTGGCTGCCTGGTATACAGATGACCTGTGCCATCTTTGTCCATAAGTCGCAGACCAACATTATCCCTCCCCTCTGTCTCGCCACTCAATCTCACTGTAGCTAATCTGAGTGCCTCAGCTCTACTCCTCCAGCAGCCAGGGAAACAGTTCACACCTTTTCTTGCCTGGGATGCATTTACCTTTCCCATGGTACAATAAACATTTCTGCCTTTCATCACCTTTCCAGGGGAATGTCACGTCGCTCAGAGAGAAGAAACATGACCACCTATGATTTGTTGAAAATTTCACAGAACGGAGAATGGTCCAGAGCAGAACAGGCCTGTCGGCCCACTATATCTGTGCCGACCATGATATCAATTTAAAATAAAACCATTTGCCTGGACATGGTCCGTTAGCCTCTATTCACTGCCTGTGTATTTGTCCGTCTGGATGCCCCTTAAATGTTGTCACCAACCCTGTCAGCAACTTCCTTGCTCCTCATATTCCGGAGAAAAAAGTTACCTCACAAATCTCTCTTAAACATTCCCTCTCTCGCCTTAAAAATCTGCCTTCTTGTATTTCACATTACAATATTGGAAATAAACTCTGATGTTTACGTCCTCTGAAGACTTGAAACCATTCACGTGAATTAATTTGCCCCTCATGTTTTTCTGTTCTTCTATCATCGCCCCTGAGTCTCCGACGCTGCAGAGAAAAAAAATCCAAGTGTGTCTGAGCTCTCGTTATAGCCATTACTCTCTAATCCATGCAGTATTCTGGTGAATACCTTGTGCACTCTCTACAAAGACTTCACTTCCTTCCTGTACTGCAACGACTGGAACTGCATTCAATATTCCAAATGTGGCCGAACCAAAGTTTTATACATTTGCAACATGACTTGCCAAGTTTCAAAATCAGTGCCTTGAACGATGAAGACAAGTTCACCACAAGCTTTATTTCATTCTCTCTCCTATTGTGTAACTACTTCCAGGGAGGAATTAGAGCTGCCTGGATTGCAGCGTATGGAATATGAGCACAGACTTAAGGTGCTAGGGCGTTATTCACTGGAAAGGAGGAGGCTGAGAGGAGACATGATAGAGGTGTATAAAATATTGAGATGAATAGATAGAGTAGACAGCCAGCGCCTCCTTGCCAGGGCACCAATGCTCAAGACGAGGGGGCATGGCTTTAAATTTATGAGTGGGAGGGTCAGGGGCGATGTCAGGGGGAGGTGTTTCACCCAGAAAGTGGTTGGTGCATGGAATGCACTTCCTGGGGTAGTGGTGGAGGCAGATACATTGTACAGTTTCAAGAGTTTGTTGGATAGGCACATGGAGGAATATGAGATAGAGGGATATGCAGGAGGAAAGGGTTAGATAGTGTGAGGGTGGTTTGATGGACGGCACAACATGGTGGGCCTGTTTTGTGCTGTATGGTTCTATGGTTCTATGGTTCTACGGAGATATCGACTTGCCCAGCAATACGTTTTGAATTTAAAACGAACACTTTGTAAACAAATAGTATTGTCTACAGAGCACAGACTGATGGCTCACGGTCGGATCCGATTCTGTGCTGTATAGCTCTGAGATCTGTGACGCAGAGGGGAAATTATTTTTCATCTAAATCTCAGGAGGAAGTCACGCCCCTTAAATTATTTCAGATCTGACTAATCGACATGAACAGGACAGTTTGAGTACAGGAGAGGCAGATGTATGGATCCGGAGGAGAGCTCTAAGGAAAAATCCGCCCTCTCTATCGTCCACCAGATCGAAGGTTCTTTTTTTTCTCTTTGTGTGGACGACGGGGCGGTCTGGTGTAAAGATGTGCAAACTGTCCCCCTTACCTTGGAAGAGGAGACGGTTCTGGTTGTGGTGGTGGTGCTGGGGGTGGAGGAAAGGAATGGAAAATCATAGGGCATATCATAGTTAGGGGAACAGACACTGTTCCCGACAGGTAAGGTCTGGAGTATGGAGTAGAGATTGCAGTCCGACAAGCCGCAATCATACTGATTTGTTAAACAGAGCGGATGGGACATTTCAATCTGAGGCGATCTGTGAAACTACTTCCCGACTACACCCTGAGACTGACCCCGATGCGTGACCTAAGACCACAGAACAACGGAGATCTGATACCAGTGTGTGACCCCTAACCCCACAACAACGTGAGACCTGACCACGGTGTGTAACCTCAGATCCCACATCACCTTGAGCTCTTTCCCGATGCACTGCTTGGGGTGGTGATGGAGGCAGATATTTTGGACAGGTTCAAGAGATTGTTGGATAAGCACATGCAGGAATGTGAGATAGAGGGATATGCAGGAGGAAAGGGTTAGATAGTGTGAGGGTGGTTTTATGGACGGCACAACATGGTGGGCCGAAGTGCCTGTTTTGTGCTGTATGGTTCTATGGTTCTATGGAGATATCGACTTGCCCAGTAATCCGTTCTGAATTTAAAACGACCACTTTGTAAACAAATAGTATTGGCTACAGAGCACAGACTGCTGGCTCACGGTCGGAGGCCATTCAAGAAATATTGGTTGGAAACTGACATGACCATGCGACATTCTCGCCTGCATCAGCCAAGCATACATCAATGTGGTATGTAACTTCGCCTGCATCAAATAATGTATCAGAGATGTCCAGCTAAGCTATTTTACACCATTGTGACTGAACTCAAGGAAGGTTCGATACAAGAATCATTTGTCACTTCGCCCATTAAATGTGATCATGAACATATTTGCTCGGTCTATCAATGATTGACGTATTCATGTCCGGAGAGTCAGTTATCACTGGTTCAGGGTGTCCAATGTTTCCGTCCTCAGAAGACTTTAAACAATTCCAGTGAATTAATTTGTCCCAATAAAGTTGTTTGACCATTCAGAAGTACCTGTCAGAAATAGTGGACACCCATTGTAAATGTGTACATCAATGGAACCGATGTCGGTCTCAAAATATTGAAGTAAACGGTATCATTATAATTATGGAAATTGTATTGAATTGACGGTTGTGTTTGTTCTGAAAAGAATAAAAACTTAATACACTTTGAGCTTAGGAAGATTCTACTACGATTGTCTACAAGAAATGCCTGCTTGTCGTGATGGATTAAAAAAAATCTCTATCGCTACCAACTTCAGGGTCCCTGTGACTTCGTCACAGTCACAACATTGAGTGCCAAGATTTTGTTTTGTGGAGTGGTAATTATTCAGGCAAGGCACAGGTATTCAACCGAATGCCTGAGGGTGGCATGGCTTCTAGTTGTCGGGATATACAGTCTCTGCCCTTGTGTTATAGCCACAGTATTTTGCCGCCACGATCGAGCAAAGGAAAATCGCGTTTGTTGATCCTGGATGGATTCACCAAATTCATTGCATTTGGTGTCAATGGCAGGCAGTTAGAGTCATTCTCTTTGGAGATGGTCATTGTCTGGTATTTTATTTGTTCGAATATTGGTCATAATTTCTGTCTACGACTTGCCGTTCATAGGCGTGGAATGGTTCATTGAGCGAATGTTGGGAAAACTAATCAACCGCCAGTTAGATCAGGCACGGAGAGTGTCGGTATAAAGAAGCTTCCCCTCACAGCAGAGGAGTCGTAGACCAGGGAACTTAGGTTTGAGGTGAGGAAGGCGAGATTTAGAGAGAATGGAAAGATGATATTCAATCGTACAAAGGGTGGTTGCAATCTGGAACTCACAGCCGAAGAAGGTGGTGGAGCCAGGTTCTCCCACAACATGTGAGAAGCAACTGGACGGGCATTTCAATCCCCAAGGCATAGAACTCTGGTAACTGTGATTAGTACAGACAGGATGGTCGGCATATACAACATGGGTTGAAGATCTGATTCTGTGCTGTATAGCTCTGAGATCTGTGACACAGAGGGGAAATCATTTTTCATCTAAATCTCAGGAGGAAGTCACGCCCCTTAAAATATTTCAGATCTGACTAATCGACATGAACAGGACAGTTTGATTACAGGAGAGGCAGATGCAGGGACCCGGAGGAGAGTTCTAGGGGAGAATCCGCCCTGTCTATCGTCCACCAGGTCGAATATTCTTTTTTACCTCTTTGTGTGGACGACGGGGCGGTCTGGAGGAAGGATGTGCAAACTGTCCCCGTTAACTTAGAAGAGGAGACGGTTCTGGTTGTGGTTGTGGTGCTGGGGGTGGAGGAAGGGAATGGAGCATCATGGGGCATATCATAGTTAGGGGGACAGACTCTGTTCCCGACAGATAAGGTCGGGAGTGTGGAGTTGAGGTTGCAGTCCGACAAGCCGCAATCATACTGATTTGAGAAACAGAACGGATGGGACATTTCAATCTGAGGTGATCTGTGAAACTACTTCCCGACTACATCCTGAGACTGACCCCAATCCGTGACCTCAGACCCCATAACAACAGAGATCTGATACCAGTGTGTGACCCCTAACCCTACCACACCGTGAGACCTGACCACGTGTGTAACCTCAGACCCCACATCATCCTGAGCTGTGACTCCGATGGGTCCCCGCACTCAACACAGCCTGCGATGTGATCCCAGAGTGCGATCCCTGACCACACCACTCCCTGACATCTGACCCCGATGTTTCACCACTGACCCCACCTCACTCTGAAACCTGACCCGGGGTATCTGACAGCTGATCCCAACACTACCAGAGATCGCACCACATTTGTGCAACCCCTCAACACACGCCCCACCTGATCCCGGTGTGTGACATCTGACCACAACCCACCTTCGGATCTGACAACGGTGTAGACCCTGAGGTTATCACGCCCTGAGGTCTGACCCGGGATCTCCGACGCTTGAACCAACCACTCCTGAATTATGACCTCATGTGTGTGACCCTTCAACACACGCCCCGCCTGACCCTGGAGTGTGAACCCTGATATTATACATCATGAGGTCTGACCCGGAGTATCTGAGCCCTGACCCCACCAAGCCCTGAGACCTGACCCCTGTGTATGACTGCTGACCCCAGCTCACCCCTGAGACCTGAACCACCATGTGGGACTCACGGCCAAATGACACTCGAATTTCTGACGACGGTGTGTGACCCGTCTGCCCAAACGCAAACTGTGATCTGACCCGAATTGAGCCCTGCACCTCCCACATCTTGAGATGTGACCCCAGTTTAACCCCTGACCCCGCTACACACAGAGATATGACCGTAGTGTGTGACCCATCATCCTCACTACACACCAATTACTCCGATGGGGACCCTTGAGACCACATCACCCTGCAATCCGACCCCAGTCTGTGAGCCCGATCCCCACCACACCCTGATATTGACCGAATTGTGTGACTCCAGACCCGACCACACCCTGAGACGTGACACGCATGTGCGACCCTTGACACCACCAGCCACTTAATTGCGATCTTAGTGTGGTAACACTAACCCCACAACATGAGATCTCACACCAGTGTGCAATTCTAGACCCCACACACCTTGAGATCTGACCCGATGTTTGACCTCTGCCCACACCACTCCCTGGAGCTGTTCCCGGTAGGTGATCCTGGACCCACAACACCCTGAGGTCTGACCCGTTGTGTGACCTCCTAACGTCACACAGATTGAAATCAGATCCAGGGTATCTGACCCCTAACACCACCACACCTTGAGATCTGATACTGGTTTGTGAGCCCTTACACCACCACATCCTGAGATCTGTCCCGGCGTATCTGACCCATCAACTCACCACACCCTGATATTTGACCCGATGTGATTGACTTCTCAACCAACACTTCATCTGACGCCAGTGTGTGAGCTCTGAAGCTATCACACCCCGAGATAAGACCCTGTTGTGCGACGCCTTACCCCAACACACCCAGAGTTTAGACCCCCGTGAGTGACTTCTGTCCCTAACCAAACCCTGAGCTCACGCCCCAGTGAGTGACCCCTGTCCATACCACATGCTGAGATCTGACCCGGGTGCGTGAGACCGACCGGAACCCCATCCCATATAATGGTGGTGTGTGACCCCCTAACCCCACCACAGGCTGAGACCTGGCCGCATTTTATGACCCCTGAACCCGCCAGAGTTATGACCACGGTGTGTGACGCTGATCATACTACACCATGAGATCTGACACCTTGACGCCACCACACCCAGACCTGACGCCCATGTGTGATCTCTGACACCACTACACCATGCGATCTTACTCCATGTGTGACCTCTGATCCTTCCACACCGTGAGATCTGACTCTGTTCTTAGATCCTTGACACCAACAGACCCACAGAAATGACCCGGGTGTGTGACCTCTGACCCCAACACAACCTGAGATCTGAATCATTTGATTTTACCCCTGACCCCACCATATCCTGATATTGACACCTTTGTGTGACACCTGATCTCCCCAAATTAATGACCCCGGTGGGTGAAACCTTGAACCTACCACCGCCTGATTTAACCCGGTGTGTGACCTACTGACACACCTCATCGAGAGATATGACCGTGTGTGACCCATGTGAAACCACGATTTGAGATTCTGACCCTAGAATGTGCCCCCTTACCAAACTACAAACTGTGATCTAGCCCTGTTATCTGACCACTTACTCCAACGCACTCTGAGATCTGAATCGACTGCACAACCCCTGATCCTAACCTCACCATATTACCTCGATGTGTAAACACTCACCACACCACACCCTGAGACCTGGCCCCGGTGTGTGACCCCGACCCTGGATACACACCATCGAACCGTGGTTTGTGTGTCCTGAACCCACCACACACTGTGACCTGATTCAGCGGTCTGCTCCCTGACTCAACCGTACCCTGATATTGACCCCCTCGTACCACTGAACCCAACACACACTGAGACTGAACTACCTGTGAGACCCCTCATACAAACCACACACCAATAATCCCTGTGTAGTACCTGTGAAACCACAACATTCTGAGATCTGACCCCATTGTATGACCACTGCGCAGCCCAGAATGTTGAATCAGGTGTGTGACCCCATTACCCCACCAAGGCCTGGATGTTACCCTGGTGTGTGAGCCACTGACTCCATTTTCATCAATCTGACCCTTGTGAACCATGACCCTACCACAGCCTGAGATCTGACCCGGGTTGTCTGATCCCAACCCTCAGCTCACCCTGAGATCTAACCTAACGTGTGTGATCCCCTGCTTACAACGCCCGGAGTTCTAACCAAAGAGCGTGGGAATGACCTTATCACACCCTGAGATCTGACTTCACTTGTGTGACATCAAACTCCACCCCTCCCTGGGATCTGACCACACAGTATGACACTAACCCCGCCAGATCCTGAAATCTGATTCCCATTGTGACATATGAACCCA
Source organism: Pristis pectinata (assembly GCF_009764475.1). Taxonomy (NCBI): domain Eukaryota; kingdom Metazoa; phylum Chordata; class Chondrichthyes; order Rhinopristiformes; family Pristidae; genus Pristis; species Pristis pectinata. The sequence continues at coordinate 27,320,949 of NC_067433.1, read as the reverse complement.
TCACACCAAGAGATATGATCCCGTGGACCCACGACCCCACGACACGCTGAGCCTTAACCCCCATGTGACAGCTGACTCCACCATATTTTGAGTTATGACCCGAGTATGTGACCCCTGACACCACACTGTCCTGAGATCTGTCCCGTATTATCTGATCCCTGACCCACCACATTCTTACATTTAACGCTGGTGTGTGATCCCTAACCCTACGACACTCTGAGAACTGACCCGGATTATGTGAACCCTGACCACACCACACATTTTGATCTGACCTCGATGTGTAACAGCCTTTCCCCACGACACCCTGATACGTGACGGCCATGTGTCACCACTGACTCTGGGATTTGATCTTAGTGTGCGAGTCGAGATCTGATCAGATGTTCAGATCGCAGAATCTCCCCCATATAAACCGTGATGTGATTCCATTACCCCACCATACCCTGAGACCTGACCTTCGTTTGTGACCGTTGAGCACCCAACCGAGAGATTTGACGAAGATATGCGACTTCTGACCACCAGCCCCTGCGACCTAACCCGTTTGTGTAACCCCTGATACTAAAAATCATTGAGAACTGAGCCCGGAAGATGACCCCTGACCATAACACACCCTGACATCTGACCCCTGTGAGTTACTCTCTCCACAGTACACCCTGAGTCCTGACTCGAGTGTGTGACCCCTGACCACCACACCCTGAGATCCGTCCCGAGACTGTGACCTTCGACCCCACCACTCCCTGAGAACTGAGTCAGGGTGTCTGACATCTGACATCACCATACGGTGACATCTGATGTCGGTGTGTAACCCACAGGACCCACGATACTTGAGACCTACCCTCTTCAGCGACACCTGACTCCCTGCTCCCTGAGATATCAACCCGTTTACGGACACCTAACCCCACGACATACTGAGATCCGATCGCGTATATGACCCCTGATCGATCACCTTGTGATCGAACCCAGCTTATCTGATCCCAAACACCACCAGACCATCACCTCTGACGGCGCTGTGTGATCCCTGACACCTCACTCCCTTTGATCTGACCACAGGGAGTGACACTGACCCCACTAGATTCTGAGATCTGACACCGTTCTGTGAACCCTGACACCATCACACCCTGGGATCTGACCGGGTGCAACTGAACCCTGACACAAAACAACATGAGATATCACTCCCGTGTGTGACCCCTGACCACTTCATAACCCGATATCTGAAGCTACGGTGATACCACTGACTATGCCACACCCTGAGATCTGACGCTGTCATCTGAACCCTCACCACAACACACCTTGGAATCTCTCCCGAGTGTATCTCAAACCTTGATTTATCACACTGCTACGTGACCCCTGACCACAGCACCCGCGGACATTGACTGAGTTGGAGAACCTCCGACCCTGCCACATGCCGAAGCTGGCTCCAGTGTGTGACGCCTGATCTCACCACACCCTGGACATGACCACTACGAGTGAACCGTGTCTCCAAAGCACCCCCTGATACTGACACCCGTCTGTGACTCCTTACCATCCACATCCTGAGACCTGACTGCAGTGTGTGATTCCGGACCCCAAACACAGCCCATATAACTGCGGTGTATGACACTGAACACCACCGTACCCTCAGACCTGACCCCGGTGTGTGACCCCCTTCCCACCACACCCAGAGATCTGACCGCCATTTTGGCTCCTCAACACCAAATCCTGAGATCTCACCACAATGTGTGACCTCTGTCCTCACCATACTCTGAGACCTGGCACCGGTGCGAAACCCCTGATTATACCACACCCTGAGGTCTAACCCCGGTGTTACCTCTGTCCATACTATACCCTGAGATCTACCTCTGTGGCTGACCACTGACCCAACGCATCCATGATCGACTCGAGTCTGTGAGCCCTGAGCACATCACACACTGAGATTTGACCCGGGTGTGTGACTCGACCTTCACCACACCGCATATAATCCCGATGTGTGAAACCTGACCCACCACGCCCTGAGGACTGATCCCATTCTGCGACACCTGAGTTCACTAGAGTTCCGATAACAGTGCGTGATCTATGACCCCACCACAGCCCAGGATCTAACGCACATGTGTGACCTCTGACGTCAACACACCATGATAACTGTCCCCGGTGTGTGGACCGACCAGACCCTAAGTATTGTTATTATTTTCTGACAACTGACCCAACAGACACTGAGAGCTGACTTGGGTAAGTATCACTGACCCCACCATACCCTGTGATATGACAGCTGTGTCTGTCACCTGAACCCATCTTTCTCTGAGACCCGACTGGATTGTGTGACTCCAGACCGTCCAGAGATATGACCCCGGTGTGTGACTGCCAGAACCCAGAAGAACTTGGGCTTTACTTGGTATATTAATCACGAAACCCTCCTCTCCCAGAGATCTGACTCTGTGTGTAACCCCTGCGGGAACAACATTCCATAATTTCAACACGGAGTGTGACCTCTGACCAACAAACCCTCAGATTTGACAAAGGCGTGCGACCTTCGACCCCATCGCCCTGAGATTTGATCCCGTTGTCCTACCCTAATCCTAACACACCATGATTCCTGACCAACAAACTCAGAGATATGACCATGGTGTGTGACCTCTGACTCCACTACATCCTAAGCTTTGACCCAGTGTGTCGCCCCTGACCCGAACACATCCTGAGATCTAACATCGGTGTGTAACCCTGACCGCACTAGACACTGATATTGACATTCGTGTGTGAAACCTGACCTTCCAAAGCCGATACCTGACTTCCGTGTGTGACCCCTGAAACTAACCACACCACATAGTAATGCGGTGTATGACCCTTGACACAACAACTAGCTCAGCTCTGAGCTCCGTTTGTGACCTCCTGACGCACCACGCCCTGAATCTGACGCCGTTGTGTGACCCCTGAACCTATCCTCACCGATATCGCCGGAATATGACCACACCCCCCCATTACCAGCACACATCAAGACCTGATCGCCATTTGTCACTTCTGACCGCCAAACCCTGAAATTTGACGGGTGTATGACACCTGAACCTACCACACCCGTAGATCTGACCCGTGTGTATGACCCTGACCCTATTCATACAAGATTTAATCGCAGTGTGACCTCTGACCCCACCACATCCTGGGATTTGACCCTATTGTGTGACCCCTGAGCCGCCAGTGACCTGTCACTCAGTCTGTGCTGCCAGTCCTCACCACACCCTGAATCTGACCCCAATAAATGACCCTTGACCCGACCACACCCTGAGACCTGACACCCCACGTGCTACAGCTGACTGCGCCGCACCCTGAGATCGGTCCCGAATATGTGACCCCTGACCGCTCCTCTCAAGAGATCTGATCTGGGGTAAATGAACCTGAACCCGCACACATTGAGATCTGCTAGCTCCGTCTGTGCCCGAAACACACACACCCGAGATACGACGCCTTTTTGTGACCACTGACCCCCCCCCCCCCCCGGATATATGAACCAGGTGTGTTACCCGCTGACCTAAGCACAGCCTGTGTTTTCCCCGGTGTGTGACCAACTGACCCCACCTCAGCTGGAGATCCGTCCCCGGTGTGCGACCTCTGACCACACTACACCCTGAGATCTGACTGTGTTATCTGACCTCTGACCTCAACACACCCTGAGATCTGAACCGAGTGCGTGACCCCTGAACCCACCACACGTGGATATTGACCGAGCTGTAGAACCCATGACCCTCCACACCCCGAGTGCTGATGCGAGTGCGTGACGCCTGATTCAGCCACAACCTGGACCTGCACACATTGATTCAACCCTGACTCCAATTCTTCCTGATACCTGACCCCGATGTGTGACACCAAAACCTGATATTAACACCCGTGTATGACTGCTACCGGGGTCAGATCTCAGGTTTTGTTGGAGTCAGCGTACACTCACCACACCCTGAGATCCGATTCCATTCTTGACCTTTGATCCCATCTCATCCTGAGTTTTGACTCGGTTGTGTTACACCGGATCCCGCCACACCCTGAGATCTGACGCCACGTCTATGACCCCTGATACAGCCACTTCCTGAGATCTGACCAGAGTGTGGCACTGACCCTGCCACATGCTGACATCTGACTCTGTTGTGTGACCACCTAACCTCATCACACCCTGGGATACAACCCCATATATGTCTCCGTCTCAAGTCATGCTCAACCTGACGCCGGTGTGTGACCTCTGACACATCACACTCTGTTATCTGATCCCATATGTGTGTCACTCTCACGTCATGCTCTACCTGACCCAGTGTGTGATCACTGACCCCGCCACACTTTGAGATCTGACCCCGGTGTTGACCCCTGAAACCACTACGTCCTGACATCTGACCATAATGCATGACCACAGACCCCACCGCTCCTTGAGATCTGACACCCGTTTGTGACCCCACACCCCACCACACGAGAGATCTGACCCGGTGTATTTGACCCCTGCCCCCACGACCCCTTGACTCCTCTGATCTCTGTGTGTGACACTCGACACTACTGCGCCATGAGATCTGAGTCCAGTCTGCGACTCCAGACCCGAAAACCTACGGAGGTATGACCTCTGTCCCAAACAGACCTTGAGGTCTGATCCTAGTGTGTGACCCGGTACGCCATAACTGTGAAAGCTAACTGGGAGTAAGGGTTAATGATGTGCAGCTATTATTTCTTCAACCATGGCGTGATATTGCTTCAACCATGGTGTGACTATAGTTATGACTGCAAGATGTGCAGGTGCTGGTGAGAAACAGAGAAGTGCTTAAGGCATATCTTGTTCTGCTAAAAGTTTGCTGTAAGCAACTGCCCTAGTATATGCTGTTTCTCACGTCGGTTTCTTTAGATTAATGATGAAAGATGGGACACAAACATGTAAATCTCTGAGTGGGGATCAGTACAGAGCTCGGGTTACACTGTTTACTCTTTCTCTGTATCCCTCACTCCCGCGAGCGTTAATATAATAAAGCATTAATTGTAAAGTCTATGGTTCTGCTGTTGCCTGATTTATTGCAGCGCGCGACATGAGAAGGCCTTGGCCGGCAGGATTAAAGAAAACCTCAAGGCGTTCTACAAGTATGTGAAGATTAAGAGGATAAGACGCGAAAGGATAGGGCATATCAAGTGCAGCAGTGGGAAAGTGTGCACGGATCCGGAAGAAACAGGGAAGGTAATCATTGAATACTTGACGTCAGTCTTCACTACGGAAAAAGATTTTGGGGATTGTCGTGGGGACTTGCAGCGGCCTAAAAAGCTTGAGCATGTAGATATTCGAAAAGAGGTGGTGCTGGAACTTTTGGAAAGCATCAAGTTAGATAAGACTCCGGAACCGGATAAGATGTACCCCAGGTTGATGATCTTTGCGTCGTCGATGAAGACGGGAGAGGTTCCGGAAGATTGGAGGGTTGCGCATGTTGTTCCCTTATTCAAGAAGGGGAGTAGGGATAGCCCAGGGATTTATAGACCGGTGAGTCAGTGGTTGGTAAACTGACGGAGAAGATCCTGAGAGGCAGGATTTATGAACATTTGGAGAGGTATAATATCATTAGGAGTAGTCAGCATGGCTTTGTCAAGGGCAGGTCCTGCCTTATGAGCCTGATTGAATTTTTTGAGGATGTGATTAAGCACATCGATGAATAGAGAGCAGTAGATGTAGTGTATATGTATTTCAGCAAGGCGTTTGAACAGGCACCCCATGCAAGGCTTATGGAGAAGGTGAGGAGACATGGGATCCAAGGGGACATTGCAGTATGAATTCAGAACTGGCTGACCCACATAAGGCAAAGAGTGGTTGTTGAAGGGATTCTGAGTGGAGGTCGGTGACGAGTAGTGTACCTCAGGGATCTGTACTGGGACCCTTGCTCTTTGTGATTTTTATAAACGACATGGATGAGGAAGTGGAGGGGTGGGTTCGTAAATTTGCTGATCACACAAAGGTTGGGTGTGTTGTGGATAGTTTGGAGGGCTGTCAGAGGTTACAGAGAGACATAGATATGATGCAGAGTTGGTCTGAGAAGTGGCAGATGCATTTCAACCCAGATAAGTGTGAAGTGGTTCATTTTGGAAGGTCAAAGAGATTGGCGGAATATTGTATTCATAGTAGAACTCGTGGCAGTGCGGAGGATCAGAGGGATTTGGGGGTCCGAGTCCATAGGACGCTCAAAGTGGCTGCGCAGGTTGACTCTGTGGTTAAGAAGGCATATAGTTTACTGTCCTTCACCAATTGGGGAATTTAATTTTGGAGCAGAGAGGTATTGTTGCAGCTATATAGGTCCTAGGTCAGACCCAACTTGGAGTATTATGCTCAGTTCTGCTAGCCTCACTACAGGAAAGATGTGGAAGCCATAGAGAGGGTGCAGAGGAGATTTACAAGGATTCTGCCTGGAATGCGGAGAATGCCTTTTGAAAACAGGTTGAGGGAACTCAGCCTTTTCTCCTTGGAGAGAAGGAGGATGAGGGGGGAACTGATAGAGGTGTATAATATGATGAGAGGTATTGATCGGGCAGGTATTTAGAGGCTTTTCCCCAGGGCAGAAATGGTGGCCATAAGAGGACATATGTTTAAGGTGCTGGGGAGTAGATATAGAGGAGATGTCAGGGGTAAGTTTTTTACACAGAACGTGGTGAGTGCGTGGAATGGGATGCTGGAAACGGCGGTGGAGGCGGATTCCATGGGGTCTTTCAAGAGACTGTTGGATAGGTACATGGAGCTGAGTAAAATAGAGGGCTATGGGTAAGCCTATTATTTTCTAGGGTAGGGACATATTCGGCACAGCTTTGTTGGCCGAAGGGCCTGAATTGTGCTGTAGTTTTTCTATGTTTTCTATGAGTTACAATTGAAGTGCACAGATGTTTGACGTGTGAATGTCAGTTTCCATTTTTACCAGTGCACGAGTGTGAGGGTTCAAATAATTTGAGGACTGTATGACAGTTGCGTACCTTATTTGCTTCAGGAGAAAAATAAGTTTAAGTGGCTGCGAATAACTCACATTCAGTTTCAGTGTCTGTCGCTGTACACTGTTCTCTGTCAAAATAGTCAAAATAATTGAGGTCACTGACTATTTACCTGCAGTTTCGAGCTCCCTGTAGCTTGTTGGAATAGCCCCAGCAATGATGGTGTTTGCGCAGCCAAAACAACTTGGTCATTATTCCTCCGAGCGACTCGAGGAAGGTGTTCTGGCAAACGGTGTAACCACTGGGATTCAGTCCTGGGGTAGCAAAATAGAAGAATCGCAGAATGTCATCCGTCCACATGAGAATGAAATTTCCGGAAAATGGTGAAAAGTAAAGTGATCGACTTTCTTTTGCTCTCCCTCTCTGGGTCACGGCATTCTGTTCCTTCAGAGCTTACGGAACCGACTGGACACATAAATCGTTTTGACAGTCGTCCGTTGAGCGAGAAAATTAAAAAAAATAATGGAAGTAAAGGCTTAATATTATTAAACCAGTCGAATTCCACCCTGCAGAATAAAAATACAGTGTTATTATTATAGCAATGAAAAGCGATCACATGGAACGCAGACGGCGCACAGACAGGGCGACGCCTCAAATGCGACGGGAAATGCAGCTGTGCAGCAGATCCACAGCAGTGGCTGGGTAACACAGCCCATCACCCAGTCTGTGTGGCACTGTTCGTCACCAGAGGTTCCAAATATTCGCAGACCTGCCATGAATAGTTATCAGTTCATTTCAGTTAACTTGGTAATGATTTCTTCTCATGTTACTTTTTTTATTTTACAGTTCTTCCCTGGTCTTTTGACATCCATGCTCAGAGATTTCGTCTTCTGGGAAATACAATAAACGCTGATGGAGGAAATCTCTGATTTCATTGCAGCAGTGCATTATCAGAGAATCATAGAACAGTACAGCACTATACAAGCCCTTCGGTCCACAATGTTGTGTCTAACTTGAACCTCGCCTAAGGCTATCTAACCCCCTTCCTCTCACATATTCCTTTATTTTAAATTCCTCTATTTGCTTATCTAGCAATGTCTTGAATTTGACCAACGTACCTGCCTCCACCACCACCCCAGGCAGCGCATTCCACACCCCAACCACTCTTTGGCTAAAACACCTTCCTCTGATATCTCCCTTGAACTTCCCACCCATTACTTTAAAGCCATGCCCTCTTGGATTGAGCACTGGTGCCCTGGAAACAGGCGCTGGCTGTCTACTCTATCAATTCCTCTTAATATTTTGTATACCTCTATCATGTCTCTTCTCATCCTCTTACCCTCTGAAGATTAAAGCCCCAGCTCCCTTAGTCTCTCCTCATAATGCTTACGATCTAAACCAGGCAGCATCCTAATAATTCTCCTCTGAACCCTTTCCAACGCTTCCGCATCCTTCCTATAATGAGACCACCAGAACTGGACACAGTACTCCAAGTGTGGTCAAACCAGAGTTTTGTAGAGCTGCATCATTACCACACACTCTTAAACTCGATCCACGACTTATGAAAGCTAATATCCCATAAGCTTTCTCAACTACCCGATCCACCTGTGAGGCACGTGGACAATACAAAGGAAGACAAAACATTTCTGGTCCGTATTCCTGAATCTCAGTGAAACTTAAATGATGACTACAAATATAATGATCTCAGTGAACAAATATATAATTTTCTCTCTCACTTCCCAACAACTGACATGGAATACGAAGGAGTCATGGATCATTTCACAGTAAGAGATAACTGCAATGAGGGCAATTCCAGGAATACACTGAAATTTGGTCGCAGGCTAATTCAATGGGAAAAGCTGCAGTTGTATTACTGCCCCCATCAAGTATCACACAGTGTCCCCATGTGCACATGTGCACAGGCACATTCCCCATTAGACTTAAACCTTTCCAACGTAAGTTTAAGTTAAACAAACCTAACATTCTCGAAGCACTCGGTATATAAAGAACATCCGTGGAAAGAGGAACAAAGTTTTCACTTCCAAGACGCTTTGTCAGAATGGTATTAAACAATTTCTGCTTTATTTCCAATCTCCAGAATCTTAAAAATTCATTGGATTTATACCGGCTCACAGGTGAAGTGAGGGGGACTTTTCAAACTCGTTTAGATCAGAACCCCAGGTTCATATCTAATGTGGCAAACACATTAGACTTATTGACGGCAACTCCCAGTGGAAGGTGGAATGGAAACTCATTCTCTCCCCAGACTAACACTAACAGATTACAAAGGGACTCCAGACCCAAATATCTGAGCCCAAAACAGAAGTGTTCACTCAGCACTTCATAAACCCAGGCAGCCTGATCTTCGGCGCCCATCCTCCCTGGCTCAGAAACTGCCTGATATCCCAGGACACTTCCTCCCCGGGACAGACAGTCTGACCTGCCACTCACCTACCCCCAGAGCATCACACATCGTCCCCCTGCTTCACTCCGGGTGGTGTTGTCAGTGATTTACCCACAACCAATATGAGAACAACAGAAATTTTCGCTCAACACCGCATAAAACCAGGCAGACTGATCCCCGGCCCATTCTCCTCGGGCCATACGCACTGTCTGATACCCCTGGTCCCCATCCTCCAGGTATCACATACTGCCATAACCCAGGACCCATCCGCCACAGGACACACATTCCAACCTTCTGCTTACCCTGCCAAGACGTCACACGTTCTAATGCTTCGGAGCTCATCGCACCCGAGTGCCTAAAAGAAGTTTATTAATTTTGGTAAACACTGCACGAAATTGGACAAATTATCGCCAGCACAGCCAACATTGTTACAACCGAAAACGCATTGATGGAAGAACTCGGTGAGTCAAACAGCATATCTGGAGGCTAAAGATGTTAACGGAGAGGAGGCGATGGAAGGGGGGGGGCGCATAAGATGGCAGAATATAGGTGTAACCGGCTGTGGAGAGGGGATGGTAAAGGTGAGCAAAGGGAGAAGAAAACTATGTGGACAGCAACGTGTTTTGGGGAGAACACCAGGGGTCTGTATTAGCGGTAATTGCCCTCCACCACGGTTCAATCTTCCCATTAGGCCCTCCACATCTGGTTCAACCTGTTGCCCAACAGCCTCTATCCCATCTTCCCACCAGATGTTGCTTCACCTGGTGAGTTTTCCCAGCATTCTGTTTCTTTTGTTCCAGATTCCAACAAATGCAGTCCCTTTCCTTTTTGACCCTGTAAAATCTTCCCCACTGGCATCTGGGAACTCGTGCCACAAAACCCCATTGATAGCGGCCTTAGCGGTAGACAGGTAGGAGGTAGCAACCTTGGATGCCCTCAATAATAATCCAGACCAAGGCAACATTTGGGCACAGGCATCTGTGAGTAACATATCTGCAACACATGTTTCCGACAGTGACCATCTCGAAAAAGAGAGATAAACCACCAACACTTGACATTTCATTGCCCTGCCATCACCAAGCTGCCAATCAAGATCCTGGGGGCTGCAGTGAACAGAAGATGAACCAGGTCATGTCGATATTACAGGTGCAAGAGCAGGTCAGGCTGCGATTAGGAACTCCAATTCGTGTCCATTATCTGCAGGACAGCAAGTCAGGAACCTGAAGGAAGACACTCCAGTTGCCTGGATGAGCGCAGCTAGAACAACTTCTAAGTTCGGCGCCACCCATGACAAGGTAACTTGACTGTCAGTCCATCAGTCACTGTGACAAATGGGTGATATTTGGATTAGCAATCAGTAACTAGTTGAGTGCCACGGGATGCAATGCTGGTCAGTGACTACTTACAATTTATATGTATGACTTGGATGAAAAAAGCAAGACTACTGTTGCCACATCTGCTGATGACAGAAAGATAGGTGGTTTAGTCCATTATGCGGACATAAAGAACCTGCAAAGGAATATAGATAGGTTGCGAGGGAGCAAGACGTTGGCAGACGGCTTATAATGTAGGAAAATGTGAGGGTATGCACTTTGGAAGGAACGATGAGAAAACAAGATTGCACACATGCAGTGTAAGTTCATTGATTGCAGTACAAAGGGACCCAGGATGCCTGTGTGTGGAACAACAATCTATCATGTACAGTATATACAGCATTTAATCAGGAAATCTTATAGATTGTTGGCCTCTTTTACCAGAATGTGAAGTATAAAAGTAGGAAAGTTTTGTTACAACTTGACAGGGATGACAAGCTCACCGAACGCATGAGATGACATCACCTGCTGGTTTCCCTCCAGGTCACACACCATCCAGACTTGCGAATATATCGCGATTCTTTCTGCGTTTTTGGTCAAAAACTTTAATTGCCTCCCCAAACAACATCGCATGCGCTGCAATAGGCGGGGTTGGGAGCTTTCTAACCCTGCTCAAAGACAACAAATTAGACTTCAAGCAAAACATATATTCTGAAACATTCGAGCAATGCAACACTGGACAGACCATTCGGCCCAGGACGTTGTGCCCATTAGTACAGAACTGTTAATAAAACATTTTAAAAAAAACAGAAATCACTGGCGAAAATGTGAATCCTGGCGAGTGGGAGGCAGCAGAGCCATCGGGGCCACTCTCTGCACAAACACACGTGGCTCTGGGACTCTCGACAATGCTGGTCAATGCTGACATTTTCCCCACAAACGGTTTGAAGGGGGCGCGGGTGGACATGTTTGACATACGGATGGGGTCAATGTTGGTGGGGTCCTTTCCCTGGGAGCCAGCGTGGACCCGATGGACTGATCCCCCGCCTCCTGCGCTTTTTAAATAAATCAGATGTACTCACACGTCCAACCACAGGAGCTGATTATTTTGTAACTGGCTACTATTGCCCTTGAGCAGGTTTTGTGAGCTGCCAATTCCAAACAATAGAGTGCAAATTGAAATAACGCAGCTTTGACAGGGAGTTTGAAGTTTTGACCCAAAAATGCAGCAAAATGGTGATGTCTGCCTGGCGTGTGACCTGCAGGGAAACCTACATGGTGGCTTCCTATATATCTGCGACCTGGTCACCCCAGTAAAGTGTCAAAATTCAGCGAGTTTGAGAATCAACATGCAAAATTTTATTCGCTTTCCTAATTATTTGCTGTATGTATACGATGGCTTTGTCTTTCATCCACGATAATCATGGGTCTTTTATACTGCAACATTGTACTCTCACTACAATTGACTCTTGCTTTTTCAACAACTGACACTCAACCACTTACCTCCACTGCACAGACGCCACATATCACTCTGCAGACATTGTTTGCGACGAATAGTTAACTGCAGTGCTCCAACAGCATAGGCTAAGACCGTTCAGCCCGACCGCCCAATGACAATCCTTCCTACAACTACCAGACCTGCCCCCGCTGCTCTGCGGTTCTCTCCTCCCGCGACTCTCCTGTTCCTCGGAAGTTTCGGACCGCGGCCACTGAAGGAGGGAAATGTAGAAACAGCCGGACAAAATGAAAATCCGGGTGACATTTTCCCCACAGCCCATCTGGGCAGGTGGGCGAACGAACACAGGCAGCTTCAGATTCCTCCCAATCCAAAATAGGGGCGATCGGCACCGGCAGCTGCAAATGACTGGTCAGTGTTGTGGAACGGATCAAGGGGTTAAAAGTAGGAGCGGATGGACATGTGGGGAAATTAGGAGAAGGGGCTGTAGGGATCCCTACCTTTGGAGCCGGCATGGAACCTGTAGGCCGAGCGGCCTCCTCCTGCCTCTCATCAATAAATCAGTCAACTCACCGGCTCCGGCCGCAGGAAGAAGCTTCAATCATGGGTGGGGAACCCGGTTCACAAACAGTCCTAATTGCCCTGGGACGCAACTGGAAGTAAATAGAAAAAAGCGGGTCATTTCCTCCGAGGTTTGTTCGGGTTTCACCGGGAGTTATGGGAGGGAACGGAAGGCGCGGTATGCATGAGGGACCGGAAGGCGCGGTATGCATGAGGGACCAGAAACTCCCCCTCGGCAGTTCCCCGTGCGCTCTTGGTTATAACCAGTGATTGACATCTGCTGTCACCAATAGCGGCTCAGCAGCTCAAACACCCTTCGTTGACGTATGGTGGGTTATGTGACTGCCAATAACCACGCGCCGTTAACCCGCCTCAGCTGAAGCCGATCAGCGCCTGTGTGATAAAGGATAAGAGAGCGTTCAGAGTAGGCAGCGAGTGGCTGTGCTTGCGCTGGTTGCTCAGAGAGAGGGAACGGGGCTGCTCTATCGTCCGGGGACCGTCCCGTATCTATCGCTCTCTCCCCATTGAAGCATGAGCTCAGAGAGGGGTCAGCTACGGTCCAGGCCCCAGTGCTGCTGTCGACATCCCCACCCCAGCCGTGAAAGTGGCAAGGACGACGTGTGCTGGTAATGAACACATTCGGCCTGCTTGCCTTCATCAGTCGGGCCACTAATTGTAAAAGTTGGCAAGTCATATTGCATAGTACAAAATTACCGTTAGTCCACCTTTGAAGTAATCTGTGTAGTTCAGGTTGCCACGTTGCAGGACAGATGTGGCGGCTGTGCAGAAGATGTGTGTGCAATGTTAACATTCATTTCAGATGACTAAAATATAAAAACAAGGATGCCACTCTGAGGCTTTATGAGGTGTTGTTCAGAGCATATTTGGAGTATTGTGAGCAGTTTTGGGCCCTGTATCCAAGGAAGCGTGTGGTAACATTGGAGAGGGTCTAGAGGTGTTTTACAAGAATGATGTCAGGGATCAAAACCCCTGGTCAAAAAACCGGTCAGTGTTGTGGATATAAGGATGCTGCGGTCAGTATAAGGAGCGTTTGACTGCTCTGGAACTATACTCGCTGGAATTTAGAAGCATGAGGGAGGATCACATTGAAACCTGCCGAATATTGAAAGATCTGTATGGGGTGAATCTGGAGAGGATGTTTCCAATAATGGGAGAGTCTAGAACCAGAGGGAACAGCCTCTGAATAAAACGATCTCACTTTAAAACTGAATTAAGGAAGAAATTCATTAGCCAGACGGGCTGTGGAGGCCAAGTCATTCGGCACACTTAAACGAGGGTTGATAGTTTCATGATTAGTAAGGGCGTCAAAGGCTGCGGGAAGATGGCAGGAGAACGGGAGCTGAGTGGGAATAATAAATCAGCCAGGATCGAATTGCGGAGCAGAATCGATGTTCCGAATGACCTAATTCTTCTCCAATGGCTCATTGTCTAATGTTAATATTTCTGGTCCAAGGCCATTCGTCAGAACGGTTTCAAACGTTTTCTGTTGTTAATTCAGATCTCCAGGATCTTCAGTTTTTGTTTGATATCCACCGGCTGACGGACAGGTGAAAGAGTAGGGAAATTTCCAAACATGGGTCAAATAGTGATCCACGAGTACTTGACTAATATTGAAAACACGGAGCTGCTCATTTATTCACGGCTTCTCTCAGTGAAGGGGGATGATAACTGGTTCTCCCCGCAGAATAGTACTAGTAGCTTCCAAAGGAACTCTGGACCCAAACATCTGAGCCCAGAACGGAAATGTTCGCTCCACGCCTCATACTCCGGCCGAATGATCCCCGGGACCTATCCTCCCCGGGACACACTGTGTGACTTGTCATTCACCACTGCCCACCGCCCCCCCCCCCGCAGCATCGCACATCGTCCCCGTGATTCACACTGGGTGATGTAGTCAGTGATCTCCCCGCAACCAATGTCGAATCGCCTGAGACGTCTGCTTCATTGCGAAAGGAGGAACAGACAGTCCGAGTGCAGAACTACTGACCTGGGCAGAAGCCCTGTTTACTGCAACTTCCATATTCTATAAGTCACCATCCCAGGATTTTAACCCAGCAACAGACTCTCCCGCAACAGTCTGCCGGCGGCAATCTGCTGGAAGTATTACCGCCATTTCCAGTTCACAAACTAAGGCGGAAATGGAAACGAATGATCCTCCATCTGGGCTGGAGCACACGCTGGCAAACCTGGCTGTGAGTCACGGGGGGGGGGGGGGGGGGCATTTCATATCCTCTCTAGCATCTACGTTGGGTTCATTTGATCATTGTTATTGTTGAGTGGGATCTTGTTCAGCACAATTGGCTGCTAGGTTTCCTCCAGTGTAACAGGGACAAAATGCACAATGTAAAATTGAAACCATGAAATTCTGTAAACTCGGTGGATCAGGCTGTGGAAAGAGAAATAGTGGAAGACTCATTATCAGAAATGGTACTAGCCAAGATGCCGTCTGACCTGCTGGGCATTTCCAAACTTTCTCTTTTTAATTTAAACTTTCTGCACATACATTGTGTTTCCATTTTGATGCACAGATATTAAGTAATTGCAAACTGTTTAGGACATCATGAAATAATCAACGGAGCTGCGTTAATGCCATTCCCACCCCCCACCAGTTGGCTAGTTCTCAGTTTATTCCAACACAGGCATGATACATTCCAGACAGTCTAAATACTCACAGCATCCTTTCCTCCCACCATTATTCGGTTGCAGCTGTTGCCGAGGCCACCGACTCTCCGCCGAGGGGCAGTGACTAGAGACCGAGAAAAATATGCGACACCCCTAGCAGCTCCAGTTGGCAGTTGCCCTGGCAATGGAGGAAGTGGCTCGGCAAAGATGGAAACCTTTGAATTGTGAAATGTAGATTGTGAAAATGGAAATAACAGACTCAGCATCACATGCTCCGGCTTGCTTTATGACAACATTGAATATTCAGTCATTATACAAAAGTGAAACTGAAATATCAATGGTTGCGTTTACCCTGCTTCTCAGTCAATTCAATTACTCCACTGGTAGTTCCAGTTCTACAGAACACTAAGCAGTGCTATATCGACAAAATCAGATCCAAAATCAAGGCACATTGTTGGAAATGACATAACTGCTCCAAACTTTCATGGGTGATATTTAAAAAAAACACATAATAAATTCAGTGGTGAAACATGAAGTTTCCTTCATTGTTCAACTAATTCATTGAAAAGTCTCTCACAATATTCCTTCAAAAGACAGGAGTAAATAGCTCCCGCACAGTCGTTCTGCAATCAAAACACGATTTCTTAAGAACTCAGTGAGTCAAGAAGCATCTGTGGAGACAAAAGTTATAAGTCACTATTCCAGGTCAAACCCCATTTCACGACAACGGGAAGAAGAAAGATCGCCGATATATCACAGTGGAGTGATGGGAAAGAGGCTGGAAGATGATAGGTGGAAACGGATGAGCGGGAAATGGGCAGATCGAACCACAAGAGTGAAAAGTAAACAAAGGCAGAAGAGAACTCGGTGAACAGGTGAGTGAGTGTGGGAAGAGAACACCGGGGTGTGGGTTCTTTTCAGTAGATTATTTTCCTCTTGCCTCTCGGACCTGATACAATGCCACGGCCTAAATAGTCAACTTATACCTTTTGCTTCCACAGCTGCTACTTGACTTAGAACTGGAATTGGTTTATTATTGTTTTATGTACAGAGGTACAGTGAAAAAGCTGTCTTGCATAGGTTCCATGCAGATCAATTCATTACAGCGTGCATTGAGGTAGTCCACGGTAAAACAATAACAGAATGCAGAATAAAGTGTAACAGCCACAGAGAAAGAGTAGTTCAGGTAGACAGTAAGGTGCAAAGTCGTAACGAGGTAGATTGTGAAGTCGAGAGTCCACCTCAACATACTGAAGGACCGTTCAGTATTTTTATAACAGCGGGATAGAAGCTGTTTTTGAGCCTGGCAGTACGTGCTTTCAGGATTTTTGTAACTTCTGCCCGATGAGAGAGGGGAGAAGAGAGAATTTTACGGTGTGGGTGGGGTCTTTGATTACGCTGGCAGCTTTACAGTGGCAGCAATGTACAGTATAGACAGAGTCCATGGAGGGAAGGCTGCTCTCTGTGTTGTGGTGAGCTGTGTCCACAATTCTCTGCAGTTTTTTTGCGGTCAAGGGAGGTGCACTTGCCGCAGCAACCCGTGATGCATCCGATAGGATGTTTTCTGTGGTGCAGCAATAAAATTGGTTCGGATCAACTAAGACATGTCAAATTGTTTTAGCTTTCTGACGACGTAAAAGCGCTGGTGAGCTTTCTTGCTCGGTTTTCGCAGCGTTGTGTATTTTTTTTGCTGCAGATTCCAGCGTCTGCAGTCTCTTTCATCTTCGACCCTTTAAAGTCTTCCCCTCAGGCATCTGGGTGCTTCAGCCGCAAACGCACCAGTGAACCAGACATATTATTATTGCAGTTACAAGAACAGCTCGAAGGCTGTGCATCCTACAATGAAGAACTCACCTCCGAACACACCAAAACATCCCCATCGTCCACACAGGACAGACGCCAGGTACCTGATGGATGACACCCCACCTGTCTTGATGAATGCAGCTCCAACACTGCCACCTTCAACACATACTGAGGACAAGGCAGCCCACTTGACTGGCAGGCCCTCAATCAATGGGATAAACGGGTCATGTTTGGAATGGCTGTGAGTAATCGACTGAGTGCCACAGGGATCAGTGCTCGGCCTCAGCTACTTACAATCTATGTTCATGATGTGGATGGAGGTGCTGAAAGTCCTGCAGCCAAGTTTGCTGACAACACAAAAATGGGTGGGTTAGCAATTTGTGAGGAGGACAAAAAGAGCCTGCAAGCGATATCGATCCAATAAGTGAGAGGGCAAGATATTGAAAGTTGTAGTGCACTGTAGGAAAATGTGAGGTTATCCACTTTGGAAGAAAATGTCTACGCATGCAGTGAGGATACATTGATACGGTACAAAGACCCCCAGATCATTATAATTGAAAGACAAAGCTAGCATGTATATTCAACAAGTAATTAGGACGGTTCATATAACATTGGCCACCTTTATAAGGATATGGAGTGTAAAAGTGGAAAAGTTTTGATACACCTTACAGGGATGGAGTAGTGGAAGAGCAATGGCTATCACGTGACAGTAACAACACTGACCGCTCTAGTTAGAGGACAGCATTGTGTATCGGATCGGAAGTGACACCACTGTCAATCCAGGTTAGGCTCCACCCCACCATCAGGTGTGAGCATAGGGTTTGGCCTTTGTTCCTGGGCCAGTCTGATCATTGGTCTTGGTAAACACCTTTGTCCTTGAAACCCCAAACCATTGGCCTGTCTAAATTACCTGGACTGCCTCCACCCAGCCTTCCATCACTATAAAGAGTGCTTCACATTACTGGCTCGCTCTCTCTCGACTGCCCCAAGAATAGTGAAACAACGTTGCAGAGACCATTGGTGAGAGTGTGCACCACTACGAGGTTTAGAAGTGTCTTAGTCAGAATCCAGGGAGCGTTAGAGCCAATGCTTGTCAAGGTCAAGGTGTTCAGGCATTGAAGTGTTTATCCCTTGATAAGTTGTAACTTGTGTATTTTGTGTTTGTGTGTGTTTGTGTGTTTGTGTGTGTGTGTGTGTGTGTGTGTGTGTTTGGGGTGGGGGTATATCTCACCCTCGTTTCGATTTCCCCTACTTTTGTGATCTCCTGTCTGTCTGAATGTACATTCGTTCCCATTCATTCTATTCCCGCGTTTGCCTTTGAGATTAAATTATTTTAAGAACCAAAGCCTGTATCCAGAGTTCTCTATCTTTAAGATCCCAAAAGAACATTTTTCACACAACAGATGGCAATGGCATAAGGTGCATGGGATGTCACCACCTGTACATTTCTCTCCAGGTCGCACACCATCCAGACATATCACTGTTCCTTTGGAAATTTTTCGTGAAAGTTTTGAACTCCCTCCTTAAACAGCATTATGACCACATGGTTGGAATTGGCTGCTCACAAAACTAGCTCAAGGAGAAACCCTCACAGCCTTCTGGCAATATGTACTTGCTGAGTTGTTAGTATATAACTACTATATAAAAAGCGCATTTAATACAAGCCTGGAACAAATGATAGAAAAATAATTATGTAGAAAGATCAGACAGCCTGGATTGCTTGAGATGGAACTCCTGGAGGGAGACTTCATTGAAGTGTAGAAATTTTTGTAGTTTCCGGATAAATGGAAAGACCTATTTCTCTTATCATACGGGTTAAATACCGTAAATCATAAGTTGCACATCAGAAGTTAGTAGGAGTGGACAGGAGATAGAAAAACTGAATGGCCGACCCTCATACCCATAACGAGAGGATGCGACATCAGTCTTACTGCCTTTCCCGAACGGACGAATAAGGCAGATACTCACACACGTGGAGCTGTCTCCTGAAGGTGAAATTGTTCGGTTTAATCATCTCTTTCTGCAGGGACACAGTGGGACGAATGGCGGCTTCTTGTGTCTAAGCATCATGTAAAATTATGATAGACCTCAGCCGTCGATCCACGCGAAGTTTGGATCCCGCTGCCGGACAGGGTGATTGAGGTAAAGGCCCGCAGATACAAATAAACAGATGGGTGTGGTCCCGGTGTCACCACTCTCACCCCGCTCCAAGGAGCAGAACATGTAGCGACATAGCGGTTGTTGATCTCAGGTGGCTCGATGTTACAGCCCCATCACCTGGGTCGACTCCGCCAGGTGTTGCGTAGGTGGGGGCCGAAGCCGCCTGTTAGAGTAATTTAATTGGAGTCACTGTCGAACATCAGACCTCGCCTTCCCGGGATCGACAACACGCAGGACCGGTGGAAAATTACCCGCAATGGGAAACTGTCGCCCTCATTTTCACGTGACTGTTGGAGGGTTCTGATCTTACCGGTGACTCTGGTCCTCGCCCCACACACGCTGCCCGACCTGCCTATTTTTCTGATTTAATTCAAATTTGCGACATTGAAATTTTTTGTTTATTTTGCACTCCGTATCTTCCCCGTCACCCTCCCCCCACGTGGTCACAGAGTCACAGGCTCGATTCACATCCTCACTCTATACTCACCTTCAGTGGCAACATTACCATTAGGGCCAAGAGGCAGCGCCCAGCAGTCGCGGAACCACCCAACTCAACTCACAGCTACCCCCTGATCTCCTTGCAGAACCCTCCAGAGCTCCAGCCCCCGCTACTGAAAGAAGCACCGTCCCTGTTTCACCCAGAGCACTGACCCTGCAGCCGGATGGGTGGATGCAACACCCTTCCTGGGCGCTGCTCAAATCCTGGGACCCACTGGGCTTCCACTTTCAATTATTGACATTACCTCCTCAGCCCTCTCCTGGGGGCTTACTTGGACCGGAAAGGGCCTGAAAGACGTACGTGTCTGGATGAAGGAGCGGCAACTGTTTTGAATGGGGTATCTCCATCACACAAACCGCCCAGCGCAGCTAAAATGGGGACAAATTTCAGAATCTCCCTTGTCCAAAAAAAATCAGTGCGCCCGGGTAAAGGATGACACGAGAGAAGACGAAGAAAGGAAAGGGAGTTGGGTATGTTAACTCGTTAAGCATCACAAGAGGGAAAACTCAAACTCTGCACAGACAGAGCTGGGCAAGGAGTGGGGAGGAGGGAGAGAGAGAGAGAGTGAGGGAGACAGACAGACAGACAGAGAGATACAGGCAGAGATAGAGTTATTAACAGTTGCTGGATCTGTCTTATTCCAATTCAATTATACATCGTCAATATTGCTCCACCGACGAAAATATCTGGAAAAGTTTTGTAACCTTTCACTCTCTCACACATATTCCAAAGATTCCTTCACAGAGGCGGATACCGGTTGCTGTTGCGAGACGGGAGGAATATTATAACTCGAAATTGTATCACCATCAAAGAAATAACATCTGTGCAACTAGGTATATTTAGCTACCGGAAATACCAACTTCTGCAAAAATGCAACTGTAAATGTTTGTCGAATTTGCTGCCGAAGAATCTCTTGGAATGTGGAATGGTTTTACAGCTTTCCACTCCTGACGAATGGTGTGAATGAGATCAGGAAATGTACCTGATTTATTTGGACAACGCATTCACAGTGAGAAAAAAATCGAACGGCTTTCAAAATAGCCGATATCAGTAACAGTATCTTTCTAGCTCCTGAGAGCAGTGTGGCTGCATCGATAAATCCTCACTTACTATTATACCAAAAATCGGTTCACGGAACATAAAGTAAATTGATATGATCCAATATTCGGTGCCAGTCATAGTCAATTTGTGAACAAGGATCATACTTTCGCTTCAGTGCGCTGGGACTCCAATGGAGAGATGGTTCTGCTCAGTTCATGAATGTTAACTCATTGAAATCAATGAACAAAGATGCTCGGCATTCCTGAAGATCACACCGCTCTTCTTCGGTCTGTCAGTACCTGGTCTCCTCTTCGCTTGAGAAAGCAACATTTGGATTGTAAATTGAGCAAAGGGAAGACTCTGCTTCAACCTTTGTATTGTCGGCTCGACCCTGACAGAACGGGAATGTTCCTGTATTTCCATCACCTCAAACATCAGGGCGACGGTAAATATGCCGACCCACCTGTGCTGTTGTCGATGATGCTTTTGTTCCAATATCACTGCTACAAATCTCCTGATGATGACTATGTCATTCGCGGTGAAGTCGCCACTGAACCATTACTACGGCGACCCCGCTATGTTTTGTGTGGTGACAGCCATGCTTTCAAAACAACATCCTTTTACCCGTCCAACATGAAACAAATCTCTGGCTGATGGTGACACTGGGCAGAACTTCTGTGAGATGATGGCCCTCTGTCCCAATCATCCTGTTCCAACATCAATGAGCTGACGACAGCCTAACTTGGGAGTGATGTCAATGACTGGAGCCCATACTGCAGCAGTAGTTGAGATGCATGGGATACACTGTGACTTGGCCGTTTCGATTTAGAATTGGCTTGCCCATAGAAGACAGATGATAGTATTCGATGGGACTTATTCTGCCTTGAGGTCCATGACAAGTGGGGTTCCTCACGGTTCCGTACTGGGACCTCTGCTGTTCGTGATATAAATAAATGACCTGGATGAAACATAGATTGATGGGTTAGTAAGTTCGTCGATGACACAAAGATTTGTGGCGTTGTATACAGTACAGAAGATTGTCACGGACATAGCGGAATGGAGACGAGTTGCAGATATGGGCGGAGTTATGGCAGCTGGAGTTTAACCAGCCAAATGCGAGCTGTTGCGCTTTGGGATATCGAATATAAAGAGGCAGTGCACAGTTATAGCAAGACCCTTAATAGTGTTAATGTGCAGGTTGTTCTCGGGGTCCAAGTCCATGGCTCCCTGAAAGTGAATGCACAGGTTGTTAGGGTGGTAAAGCTAGCATATGGCATGCTTGTCTTCATTAGTCGAGGAATTGAGTTCAAGAGTCGGGAAGTAATTTTGCAGATTTGTAAATCTCTCGTTAGGCCGCATCCAGAGTATCGCGTTCAGTTCTGGTTGCCACATTACAGGGAGTATGTGGCGGCTTTGGAGATGGTGCAAAAGAGTTGACCAGAATGCTGCCTGCATTATAGGATGTGCTATACGGAGAGGTTACACAAACTCGTGTTGGTTTATAGGGAGCGGTGGAAGCTGAGGGGGCACCTGATAGAATTTTATAAGATAACGAGAGGCATAGACAGGGTAGACAGCCGGTATCTTTACTGCAATGTAATACTAGGGGTGATATATTTAATGTGAGAGGGGGTAAGTTCAAAGGAGATCTGTGAGGTAAGTTTTTTTTACACAGAGTGAAGGGTGCGCAGAATGCGCTGCCGGGGTGGTAGTGGGGTTAAATCCATGGATGTGCAGAGATTGGAAGAATATGGACATCATGTCGGCAGAAGTGATCAATTAGTTATTAATTTAATTACTCCTCCAATTCTTTGGGCACAACATCGTCGGCCAAAGGTAATGCTCCCGTGCTGTACTGTTCCATGTTCCATGTACAGAGGACAAATCTGCCCGAACATTCATGCTGGTCATCCTCATCTCTTTTGACCGTCATAGACCCTTTCCAGCAGGAATCAAAGTAGCTTCAAATGGTGATGGATACGCTACAGTAACATTGCCGGTGATGACATGAAAACAAGGTCACGTGAAATAAATCTACTTGAGAACCACTTCTGCCGTCTTTCCACTTGCACTGATCACGGACAAATCCCCCCAGAACTTTAAATTTCGTTTTAACATCATTTCATACTATTGCCGAACATTATTCTTGAGGTCCGCAGAGTAACACTGCCTCGCAGTCCAGAGAACGCGCACGTGTTGGCGACCTGCACTAACACCAGTACAGTGACTGGACTTAAATAGCACTGGTGAGGGCTCCAGCAGAATAATAAAGGAACGACGACTACACGTATTACACGTCACTGGAGATGACGTGATGATTCTAACCCTAATACAACATATTGTGGGAAGTCACACGGCACCAGGTACTGGGGTCACCCTGCACGGACACCGATGAAGTTGACCGCACTCAAATGTATCTGGCGGGAACTGTGCTCCACCATTCCAGGTGGAGACGGCAAACCGGGGCAACCGTTGTCTTCGACTTTCCAGCCTCAATGCTCTTGCAACTGGTCTGATACCATTGGTACCTGTTCTCATCTAACGCAAACAGAAAACATAATTGGACTCTGCTGGACTCAATTCCTCGACTAATGAAGGCAAGCATGCCATATGCTAGCTTTACCACCCTAACAACCTGTGCATCCACTTTCGGAGAGCCATGGACTTGGACCCCGAGAACAACCTGCACATTAACACTATTAAGGGTCTTGCTATAACTGTGCACTGCCTCTTTATATTCGATATCCCAAAGCGCAACATCTCGCATTTGGCTGGTTAAACTCCAGCTGCCATAACTCCGCCCATATCTGCAACTCGTCTCCATTCCGCTATGTCCGTGACAATCTTCTGCACTGTAGACAACGCCACAAATCTTTGTGTCATCGACGAACTTACTAACCCATCAATCTATGTTTCATCCAGGTCATTTATTTATATCACGAACAGCAGAGGTCCCAGTACGGAACCGTGAGGAACCCCACTTGTCATGGACCTCAAGGCAGAATTAGTCCCATCGTTTCAAGTCGAAAACCCTTCGACGGATTTGGCAAGGAGAAGGTAAAAATGTTTGCATTGTCAGCAGGGCGGGCAGGGATGTGAAGGTCCTATATCCAATCGGGGAGTCTTGCGTTGCATGGAACGAGGTCATATGTGTTCGGTTAATAGGATTACATAAGTAGAGATAACATTGGTCATAAAAGCTATCAAATGAGGACAGTTATAGAATGATAATACCGAGTAATGAGTGTAAACGTTGCGAAATGTAGAGCTGCAACCCATGCCCAGTAGATTCGGGTGTGCTGATGGAGAGAAAAATCCTAAGCCGTTTTCACTGATAGACGACCTGGCCATTTGTTGTACGTAGAGAAAAAGCGAGTGAACTGACGCGTAGAGCTCAGTATCGAGTTCGGAAGAATGCAATGGACCAGGACGGCCGATGACTGCGTTTGTTCGACCTGATGCTCGACCACCATATACGGTGCAGGAGGGCAGAGACAGGAAGGTCTGGATGGGAGTGGGATGGTGAATTAAAGTGGCAGGTAACAGGAAGTTGAAGTCTCATGTTACTGAGTCGTCGTTCGTTTTTCCAGAGGGTAATTGACGGTAATGGAGTATCTTCATATAATGAGTTTTGTCTGAGACTAACACGGCCCATTTTTCAGATGGAGGTGAAGAGACCTTTCTTTCTCAAATGACAGTGAGTCTTTCAAATTCTCTGTCCTCCAGATGTGAGGAGGCTGAAACTGAATATTATCATGACAGAGAGAGACGGGTTATTATATTGGAATTGATCCAGGTATTACGGGGACAAGTTCTCAGTGCTCTCACGCTTCTCATATTTCATAAGGACAGAAAGAGGTCATTCAGCCCATTGATTCTGCCCACTGTCAGAGCAAATCCAATGACCACATTCCCCCACTGGAACTTGAGCCCAGATCAGAGCATTAGCGAATATTGCAGTGCGCGTGCAGCGCTGAGTGTCCGACCACAATTTCAATGGTCAGTCTTGATCCACCTCCTGCAGCGTTGGAATCGAGCCACCTTTCGTCATCGGAGACAAGGACCATCTCCCATAACATTGCAAGTGTTGGACAGCTGGATATGTTGGATTTTCTTAAAGGCCGTCAATGATCAACAGTCCGTCTGTCACAAACCAGCAACAAAGGAAACACACTGAGCATGATTTAGTGTTAAAAACTATTTTATTAATTACTACTTATGATAATACGTAAAATAAAAGTAAAAATGTTAGTATGTTAGAATTCAAAAATGTTAAACCTCGAACGTTAACCCCAAAACTAAACTCGTCGTGTGTGTGTGTGACAAAGTCCAAAACTCCCAGTTCCGGAATGGTTCTTAAAGATCAGTTCCGCAAGCCATAAGGTGAAACATGAGCAAGGGCTTCTTCAACAACCACCGTTGTCTGAAGATAAGATGTAGATGTAGAAAAACATAGAGAGAGTACATACGAAATCCAAATGTTCCACGATGGAACCCAAACGACACTCCAGTGTTTACTCGGTAGTGACTTCCTCACCCCGAAAGCATCCGAACTGTGGTCGTCCACACACAAATACCTGTTTCCCTCTACAGGTCAGCAACAAAGTGAACTCCACCGGATTACTTCCAACTTCCATACATGGATTTCAGTAGCAAACACGGTTGTTGTTTCTCATCTAGCGATAGAGAAAACAAGCAGGCTGGTGTCTCTCTCCCTTCTCTCTCTCTCTCCTTCTTCTTCTTCTTCTGACTCCTTCAACAACGTCATTACGTCATTTATCTTCTATTGACGTAAGCACGCCCCACACACACATACACACACACTCTCTATCTTAAAGGGACTTTCACTGAGTCCGTAACACGTCTTACTAATCGATCAGTATCATTATTCACAATGTCATGTAAATATGAATCGCCAGCGGTTTTTGTGAACTCCCTTCTCAAGATTACAGCGGCCGCCCTGGCAGTGAACAGCAGTGGGCAGCGTGAGCAGCTGCAATACGAAGACAACATGGTGCAGATGGAGGCGTTGAGGGGCGGGGTAAGGGGTGAGGTAGGGGAGGAGAGCGACCTCAATGCAGGATAAATCAAATTGTATTTCGAAAGGTGCTGCCCGATCGTTTGTGTTTTACTCTGATTATCAGTCGCATAACTACAGGTGACTCCAACTGTTTAAAAGTGAACATATTCAGTAACTGCTGGAAAGGGGTTTCATATGATATTTTGGAGTGACCACGTTACGCGCTACAGTGGAATCTCCACCAGTAATCGCAGAATGATGTCATCAGTAATGTTAGAGTCGGGACGTCACCCTCCTTGTCAGAGCGCCAGCACCATCGGTTCTGTTGAAATGTGACTGCGATCAGGAATGGATCACAAGCTATAATATTGAATTGGACCCGCAGACTTCAGGATAGGTAAGAATCATAAAGGTCACGGTTAAAGACGAGTAATCACGGGTAAGGTGAAGGCAAGAGCAACAGCAGCAACGTTAGAGTTAGCTCACCGCCGGAGATCCCCACAGTGCAAAACATATCCAATAATAGAACGGAGAAGTGACGTGTCACTGAAACACTGTGAGGCACCAAGAAGCTCATGTCGCCCTGGAGGGATTGTTACCTGCAGAGATTGCAAAGCAAGTCTTGATGTCACTCCCTCTGGGGGTATTTTGCGTTGTGGAATGTGAATGAATGATCTTCTTGGTACAGCTGCACAATTGACCCATTGGAGTCTCAGTCGCACTGGAGCGGAACATCGCCCCTTGTTTGTTCAGTGGCTATAACTAACGACAGTTATTGCACAACCTGTTTCTCTCTGACCGAGTATCCGTGTTTGCTATAAAGCAGGATGGTTTCGAGATCGCAGTCATAATCTGATGTGAGCTACAAGACGGGACAGAATTGGAATAATCTTCGAAAATGTATCGCCCCCCGACTCTGCAGATGATACATATTTGTTACCCAATTCCAGCAGTCTTTGGTGTCCCCGGCAAGTCAAAGTAGCGCATCACCTCACAGCTTTTGACCATCTGACACTTCATTGCGTTTTTGGAAGCAACGGGTTGCAATGATGCACAGCGATGTACACAGTATATTAAGTTGTTCAATAACCGCAGAATTCCTTGTAGTCCTCAGGGCCGGTGAGGAGTCATCCGTGTGGGAACACACGTGGGGCACAGTGTCCCCTCCCGTAAAAAGAAAGGGAGGATCCTCATCTCTGATTCCCACAAAAGAGGTTCTTTCAGTAAGGAAGGGACTATGCATGGCCCTCTATTCCTTAGTATAAAGTCAACTTTGTTAACCTGTTATTCCCTCGGAATGTGGCCGCAGTAATGTTACAAGAGCGCACTGATCAGGGGATTCTGTGGTTAACGAGCACTGTGGTCCTTTGGTTCCCTCACTGATTTGGAATCTGGAAGGCGGGACAATCGTTTCCGCCACAGCTTCTGCGAAATTACAGGAACCACACAGATGTTAATTTCCTCTGTATTTTGTTAAGAACCAGAGGCACTTTGTATCAATAATTGTGATGATAAACCGACCCCTGACTGTTCACGGACGAATCTGATCACCAACGTGTTCTGAAGGCTCACAGCCTTCCTTACTGGTCTTCTCTATATGTGACTCCAGTCCCACCAAGCAACCTGATTCCTCACTACATCTCAGAATAGGTAGATACACGAAAGGACAATATGAGCTGGACTCGAAGAGGACACCCACCTGCTGTGAATTAATGAATATAATTGATTAATTTGTAGTTCGTTCTCAATATTCTTCCCTTCCCTCAGCTGCAAATAACCCGCTCACACACTGTCAGATGCGGCTCCTGCCAGCAATTATAAGAAAGCACCGCAATCTACTCTGAATGCTTTGCTGTTGCCTCAGCTGGAAGTCTTACTTCAACACCTGTCCTGATGCTAATTGCTCAGAAGTTATTTGTGTGTTGGACGATGCCTGGTTCTCAGTGCCACGATGGCACCAGCCCCCAGAATAATTCGTGCGACCTGTCAAGACGACAATAAGCGGATGGGCATGCGAATATTTGCAACGTTACTGACGATTTTTCGGTTTCTATTTCAGCGAACTTTCTAACAATTATTATTCTCTCCCGAGGGAACTGCGGTCATTCCAAATGTATCGGCGCCAACATGATGATCATGGCAGTGTCAGATTT
>NC_067433.1:26510605-26604207 GCF_009764475.1 Pristis pectinata | reverse complement strand
CAATTAAATATGCATGATTAATTCGATCCAATATAACAGCAAATACAACGACCGGTCGATCTGCTGCCGCCATGCCCACCAGGTAGCGAGTGATGCATTTGTAGAAACCACATTTGCCGCGGGACAGGATCACCATTACCGTTAAATTAACTGAAAGAAACGATAAAATAAAGAGTCACTTCCCAATAGGCTCAATCTGATCAATGTGACCTGATGTGCATGGTAACTATAATAGACCAAAGTGGGCTAATCTGTGTGGAGACGCAGGAGAAGGGCGAAGTCATGAATTAATATTTCTTCTCAATTTTTAGGTTGCACTTGAAGACTTCTAACTGGGTAACGTAATTCCGGAGGTCGTGGGAATAGTCCGCATTGTAGGAGAGGATACGTGGGGCGTCGTAAAATGTATGAAGGGAGACAAATATTCAGGGCCTGACCAGGAATTTCCATGGACATTTTGGGATGCCACAGAATAAATCTTGGGAGCCCTGGCTGAGATATATGCATCGTCTTTGGCCACGAATGAGGTGACGGTAGGTTGTATGGTAGCAAGTGGTTTGTTTTTATTTGTGAAGGAATGGGACGAAACCCCTGGGAACGACAGACAACCAAGTCTAACATCTGTAGCAGGTCAGCTACTGGAGTGGATTCTGAGGGGTAAGATATACATGCATCTGGAAAGACAGGATCTCATTTGTGATATTCAGCATGGATTTGTGAGTGGGAGGTCATGTTTTATGAACTTGATGGAGATTTTGTAATGTGAACAATAAGGTCGATGAGGGTACAGCGCTAGACCAGGTCTTTATAGACTTCAGTAAGGCCTTTAATAAGGCTGGCTGCTCTGGGAGGTTTGAGCGCATGGAATCCAGAAAGAGCTGGATAATTGGATACACAATTAACTTGATGGAAGGTAGCAGAGGAAGTTTGTTCGCCGGACGGAAGACCCGTGACTTAGTCCTGTGCCTCAGGGTTCGGTGCTGGACCCATTTTTATTTTTCATCCATATCGACGATTTGAATGAGAATTTGATTAAGCAAGTTTGCAGATTACACTAAAATAGGTGCTTTAGCGGACAGTGATGTACATTATCAAAAGTGACAGGTAGATCTTGGTCAGCTAAGGAAATAGACGAGGAATGACAAATTGTGTTTAATACGGGTCAGGCCGTGTTGTTGCATTTTTGAAGGTCAATTCCAGGTCGGACTTCCGCATTAAACGGCAGGACCCTAGGAAGTGTTGTTGAACAGAGAGAACGTGGCATTCAAGTACATGTTTCTCACAAAGTGGAGGCACAGGTGAGAGAGTGCTAAGAAACTTTTTAGTACGCTGGTCAAGTATGATCTGGGCATGCAGTTGTAAAGTTAGGAGAACATTGTGGAGGACGCCAATGAGGGGCACATGCAGTACTTTGTTCAGTTTTTGTCACCTTGTTTCGGAAAGGTGTGATTAAACTGGGAAGAGTGCAGTGCAGATTTACCAGGATGTTACCAGGACTTGATGGTGTGTGTTATAAGGAGAGTTCTGACAGGCTAATGTTCTATTCCTTGGAGCATAGGAGACTGAGAGGAGATCTTATCCAGGACTTATTAATCATGAGAGCGCATAGAAGTGTGAATGCACTCAACCCTTTTTCCAGGGTTGAAGGATGAAGGACTTGAGCGCATCGGTTTCAGGTGAGAGGGGAAAGATTGAATAGGAAATTGAGAGGGAACGTTTTACATAAAGGGCGCTGTGCATGTGTAGTGAGCTGCCACATGCAATGGTTGAGGCCGGTACAATAGTACCTTATCTATTAACGGTCGGGCAGGTACATGGATAGGAGAGGTTCAGGTAAGGTTATTGGGCATCCTCTAGCAAATGGCAGTAGATTGGATGGGTATCTTGATCGGCATGGCAGAAGGGCCTGTTACCGTGCTGTATAGCTCTATGAAACCTTCCTCTTGTATAAATATCGGATGACTCTTCCGATAACAATTTCCTATCCTTATCATGTCCTTCTCAGTTTTACCTGATCTTGAAATCTTCCGTTAACCTGGGTTACCTAACGTTACCATCTTTGCCTCTTTACCGTTCAGGGAGATGCTGACTCCGAACTATTACCATCGCATTTTTAAGAGCCTTCCACTGATCATCTGTAGTCTCCCCCCTATTGTAGCTGCTCCAACTCTACCTCTCCCACGTCCTGGCTTACACTATTGAAATCAGCCTCCCCCGAGTTTAGGGCCGGAACTCAAGGACCACTTTGAGATACGTTTGTACGACTACCGTGAAGTTTAACGAACTACGGTCACTGCCCCCAAAGATTTGCCCCAGAAAAACTTCAGTCGCTTGACCGTTCCCATTCCTGAATATGTCAATTACAGTCCCTCCCTACACAACTTCAAAAAATCCTCTTGTTTTACGAAGTCCTTCCGTAATAAGCCCCCAGAACTAAGTCAATCCTCGTCAATATTGGGAATGGTAAAATCGCCTCCTGCTACAACGCTTTGCTTTACACCCTTTTGCCAACTGACCATGTAGCTTTTCCTCTATATCCCGCCTAGATCTTTTAAAGGATCTTAATGTTACCTCACCTGAAGTGGTGATATATATATCAACGACAGAGAATGATTTCTGACGTCACGGGATGTCAAAAAGGCGTCAGGGCTATTGGGGAGAGGGACTAGCATCATCCTTTCTAAGGCAAATCGTTACTGTCTGACGGCTGCACCTCGAAGAACATCGAGGCGTCCTGGACGTGGGGAGCCGCTTTTCGGCAAAAATACTCATGCGGTCGGGGACGGCGCGGGAGGTGATTCCGAGTCAACTGTGATCGGGCCCAATAAAACAATTATGGGAATGAACCTGTACAAAGATATCTCTGAGTAATTGAAATCATGTCCAAACAGAGAAAGGTCTAATCAGTCATAATGTGGTAAGAGGTTAAGAATCTAAAACGGAAGTAGAAGGATCTCATGAACAGGGAGATTGATGCAATGGGACAAAATCAATTCTACAACTCCCTTCAGGGGCAAGAGATTAATCTCGCGCCGAAAATGTCAATGATTTGGTGGGGAACCAGCTGCAGCCACCGCTTAGAGAACAAAACTATTCTTGTTGGAGAAACACAGAAAAAAGTTGGGACATATTTTTTGAAAGCAGATCCTCTCTCCTTCGCGCAGTTTTTTTTGTTCCCACTGTCAGAGAAGATCCAAGAATCAGGTCATGTCTTTTGATGGGACATCAAATTGCGCTTACCAAGATGACAACTAGAAAACCTTCCTAATACCGATATATTGAAATGATGATGAGCTTGGTACGTAATTGGAAGGCGGTTCAACGGATCAGTAAAATGGAAATACCGTTTAGTTTCTCAATACTGGACACGACCAATCTGGTATACTTTCCGAGACAGCAGAACATGGATTAATGCTTTTCACCTTCTACTTCTACGACAGAGACTTGCATGGAGTCAGTACTGTTGTAGTTTCCTCGGTTTGGGAAGAGTTTTCTCGGGATGACACGGAGAGGAAGAACCTTATTCAGGTGGAGAGACCTGAAAGAATAGGAATAGTTTCGGGCCAATGGAACGCTGCACAGATTCATGTCCCGCGTTCTCCACACGTTCCCAGTAAACTTCGACAGAGTTATGGCTCATATTGTCCTGGGACTGAGAGATGGCTATCACGGCTAGGGAAGACTCGTGAGTGACTGTCTCAGCTGAGATGCCCGAACAACCTTATACAGGCGATAATATTGGGCCGGAGTCTACCGACTGCGTACTTTTGAGCGGAATAAAATATCTCTGGTATTGCACATCATTTATAAAAATCATTCCTTTTAGACAGTATGCTCAGTACGTTATAAATACAAAAATATGAATGTATTAAAATATCATTCAAACTCCTGTAAACAATAAAGTCGACAAAGTAATGTAAATAAAGTTAATAAACTAAATAACATAGTGTTGATCTTTGCAGTATTCACTGACTGAGTTTACAGAACGGACTGAGCACCTGGACAACAGTTCAAAGCCACTTGACGTCGCAAAGAGTAATTTAACGACTGTGCCACATATATAGCTCTCAGTTCTAGTACCCTACCAGGAATACCGACGGCTGCAAGCACAGGGTAGTAAATGCTGACGATGTAGTAAATTGCGGAATATCTCATTTTCGGCCCGAAGCAGCGATAATGTCTTCGAAACGTTCCAACTGCCAACATGTGCTGTTTCAAGCAGCCCTTATACACCAAGGAAGGTCGATTAAGCCAATTAGTGTCCTCCTCTGTCACATTAGCCAAAGTCCACTGAACAAACACTCAGTGTGAACTATTTTTACTCACTGTGTCATTGTGTTGTGTCATGTCGTCTGACATTCCATGTCTTGATGTTCGTTTGACAGATTCTCTGAGAAAAAGGTTGCAACCTCGATTGGAAATCGTAAAATTGGAAATTTACCATCGTAAATAATAAGCCGCTGTAAACAGAACTTTTCTTTGTATCTGTAATGGTTCAGATAACCAACGCTACCTCCTTGAAACTCCTGTCAATTATAATATTGGTGGCATCACATAGGCAGAGGGAGCACCTTGCTTTATCGCCCACTAGCTTAATCTGTCTTATCCCTTTAAAACTGGGCTTTGTCTCCTGACAACTCGGCTGCTCGCTGAACCTTGAGT
Organism: Pristis pectinata; assembly: GCF_009764475.1. Lineage (NCBI taxonomy): Eukaryota > Metazoa > Chordata > Chondrichthyes > Rhinopristiformes > Pristidae > Pristis > Pristis pectinata. The sequence goes on along the minus strand of NC_067433.1, from coordinate 26,599,545 downwards.
CAGGAGCATACCTGGTGAGTGTGAGAGAGATGTGAGAGTGTGAGTGTGAGTGGGGATGATGGACAGATAGATTAGATAGCTAGACCAGATAGATTAGATAGATACAGTGGTATGCAAAAGTTTGGGCACCCCTGGTCAAAATTTCTGTTACTGTGAATAGCTAAGCGAGTAAAAGATGACCTGATTTCAAAAAGGCATAAAGTTAAAGATGACCCATTTTAAGCAAGATTACTTTTTATTTCCATCTTTTACAGTTTCAAAATAACAAAAAAAGGAAAAGGGCCCAAAGCAAACGTTTGGGCACCCTGCATGTTCAGTACTTAGTAGCACACCCTTTGGCAAGTATCACAGCTTGTAAATTCTTTCTGCAGCCATCTAAGAGTCTTTCAATTCAATTGGGGGATTTTTGCCCATTCTTCCCTGCAAAAGGCTTCCAGTTCTGTGAGATTCTTGGGCCGTCTTGCGTGCACTGCTCTTTTGAAGTCTATCCACAGATTTTCAATAATGTTTAGGTCGGGGGACTGTGAGGTCCATGGCAAAACCAGCCTCTTGAGTTAGTCCATTGTGGATTTTGAGGTGTATTTAAGATCGTTAACCTGTTGTAGAAACCATCATCTTCAGCTTTTTTACAGACGGTGTGATGTTTGCTTCTCAGAATTTTCAGGTATTTAATTGGATTAATTCTTCCCTCCAGCAGTGAAATTTTCCCCGTGCCACTGGATGCAACACAAGGCCAAAGCAAGATCGATCCACCCCCGTGCTTTACAGTTGGAGAGGTGTTCTTTTCATGAAATTCAGAAGTTTGAAAAGGAACATCTAAACTAGCCTGATGCATTTTGGAAACAAGTCCTGTGGACTGCTGAATTCAAAATGGAACTTTTTGGCTGCAATGAGCAAAGACCGTTGCTGATTGCCTTCCATATGACTTATCACATGGTCACACTTCCATCTTAACCATTCTCAAACATGTTTTGAAATTTTAAAATTAATTGCTTCATTTGTTGACTTTGTTGAAATTGGAACTGTTCCAATTTTGTTTCGATATTTTCGAAATCATCGTTGTTTACCAGCCTTGCTGTAATCATGTTTGGTCTAGCACAATCTTCACCAGCCTCAACCTTCGAGTTTTCAGACAATTTAGTCTCAGCAATTCCGTTCACAGCTGCAACTTTCTCAAAACAAATGATTTTAATTTGGCAAGCTTTTTTCACATACCACCTTAATATTTCAAGGTTTAGTTTTTTAGCAATGCTCAACAAATCATACTTCCTCATCCCCTGCAATCCCACAGGGGTCGGCTGTTTCAAAATTGTATCAACATCCAGTATTGCTGGTTTCCACACTCACAAACCAATCCAAAAGACTTTTATCAGGCCGACCAACAATCAGTCGTCCAATAAGCTCCAATGTGTTCAAACCCAAACCTCTCGTAGAAGTCTTGAGTTCGATTTCGGACGACCCTCGTCCATCTTGGGATCGATCCCGGACGACCCCACCCCAGTTTTTTACGTACGAACAACAATAGAAACACACCGAGGCATGTACAAGTATTAAAAGCAATTTTATTAATAACTGTTTGTTATAATAAGAAAAGTAACAACGTTGGATATCAAACATAATCCCCAAAGCTAAACTCAAAGTGTGTGGCAAATTCACAAACTCCCAAGTCCAGGAATAGTTCTCAAAGTTCAGTTCAGCATGTCATCAGGTGAGACGTGAGCAAAGGCTTTTTCAAAACCACCGACTGAAGAGAAAATGTAGAGAGAGAAATTACGAAATCTACAAGTTTGACGAAGGAACCATATGTCACCCCAATCTCTGATGATCTCCATTGCTTTGTTCTTAAGTATCTACCACCCGAAGACATTCTATATGTGGCCTCCCAAGGAAATACCCGTTTCCCTCTGCAGGTTAACGACAAAGTGAACTCCACCTGTTTGCTCCAAAATACATACATGGATTGTAGTGACAGACATTGTTCTTCATCCATTGTTACGGAGACCAGCAGCCAGTCTGTCTCCATCTCTCTCTTTCTCTGTCTCTCTCTCCCTCTCTCCCTCTCTCTCTCTCCTCGACTCACTAATCAAAACCGCCAGCACATCTTATAATCTTGCTTTCTTGATAACACCACACACACACCACTACTCTACTGTCCAGGTACCTTAAAGGGACATTCACCAATTAGCAACCTGGCTCCTAACATCTGAAGGGCAGTCATTTTCCGCGTGCCTTTGGAATCCAGTGATTTGGTCCATGCTTGGATCATGGTTTTGGAGAGGGCTGAGAACGAGTGATCCTGGCACACCCCTAATCTGCATAACCATAACTCTAACCACAACCCTGAGACTGAGTTCGACAAAATTGCATGACTATATCATATTCCACCAGGTCACCGATAACGTGGAGGAGACCAATGATACTGCTTTTATTCAGTGTGGATCTGTCCCCATTCTGTGGGCACGAAACCGGGCCATTTTCCATCGTTTGGGGACGAGAAAGAATAAAAATTAATGAGGTCAATAGTTCGCAATTAGCAGGTGGCTTTCTAACCATTGATAATTTAGATCCACGACTGTTACTGATCAATGGCTCCCCATCGATATTCCTGGTGGATGACTGGCTGGTGGTAATGTTATAGAACAGGATAAATAGCTGATTTGGTTCTCCTTTGTTCGATATGGTCATTATTTGACATTGTTATGGCTCAAATGTTATTTGCTACTTGTCAGCCTATTTTGCAATGCTGCTTTGATTTCTATGATTTAAATCACCACCGGACAAGCGCACGCCGGTTCGGTTTTGTTAATGTAATTAGATGTAAGTATATGCGGTCACTGTTCATCATGTTAAATCGCAACTATCACTTCCATCACTAAAGCCACCTGAAAGGCACTGCCTTAGTCCTCCCATTACAGCAAGTCACATCTTTCATTGTACCGACACAATTCAGCTCCATCTCGTAATGTTAGGAGTGAAAGTTAATCTTCTTCATTGTATAAAAATGTTCTGTTTGAAAAATGCTTTTTTCAGGAAGAAACTCCGTTGTCATTTGCCTGATCTAGAGTATCGGTGCCTCTGGGCCCACAACGAAATGGGCGACCACAAGCTGATCCGAATATTGTGGTTGAATTTCATCTGAAGAAAATAGCGCGTGATATGAATATTTTTCCACGTGTCCAGTTTAAGATCAAACTTGAATCGAATTTGAAATTACAGTGTTCCCTTCCAAACAATAATACGAAGAATAATGACGCAAATTGTGTGAGATATCCTCGATGAGTGAAATGTATTGCAAGGTGTCACAATGAGTAAAATAATTTATTTTGTGTTTGTTTAGTGGCTTGTGACTGATGTGACTTCGGATGAGTTTTCTCTAATTGGCTCAATGCACGTCCCCTTGACTTTTGAGGCGAAGCGCCATGGAAGTTGAATATTTTTTCATACAACTGTTTCACAGGAGAAATAGGATATCCAGCTATTTATTAAATTGTAAGCATTCACTATCCTATACATGCAGCCGTTAGCATCATTGGTAATAAACTGGATTTTGCTGAAAATTCGTCAGTTCTTTTTCTGCTGTTACGCTTGCTGCAATCTTCAACAGCCGCCTCTATCGTTTTGTTTCTGGTTGCTCACTTCAGTGTATTATTTCATTTAGTGGTGATTTCGGGTTTACTGCCAACATTTCACCTTACTCCACATTGTGCGGATTAATCAGCATGCATTGTCTTTTGTCTGAGTTTGCATCAATGTAGAAAATTAGGATTGTCCATCAAATGTACCCACTTGGTTTGATCAGCATGTCATTTATATCTCCCTGTGAGCTCTGGTAAATGTTGGTGTACGTCAGTTGGCTACAGAAGTGATCCTCATTGAAGGTCGTCATAATAGAATAGAACATCGTTACAGCTCTTTCTAAAAGTTTTCCCGTTAATTTCCGGAGATAAAAGTTATTTTGGCCATTACACTGCGAATTATCCTCCGTGAACGCCTCCTTAAGCACTTGTGCGAATGGCTCTTCAAATGTCCGTGATCTCGTGGAAACTCTTCCTGTTTCCCATGTTGTTTTCTTTTTGACAGTTGTTTTAAATGTGTGCTTCCCATTTATGGATACTTTCAGGCAATAGAATGGTTTCCCTCACATCACTTTGGTACCGCCATCAGTTCTTCCTTCAACAGCTCGGATCCAATAATAGACAGGTTGTCGGTCATTGAGCCTTTCATCTTCTCAGCCGCTCGTTAGTAATTCGGTCGTGGACTTATGCAAACCCTTTATTATCTGACGGAAAAGTGCCGGTGCGTCTGCATATCCGGTCTGCTGTTCTTATCCAGGTGGGGCAACAGAGTTTCCGGAGGTGCTGGATTCCGCCTCCTGTGCTTCCTGCGGTGCCAGCCATTTCGCGGGATCGGACGCGTTCCTCCTTTGTGTGCAGGGTTAAACCTGGAGAGTTGGGAAATAGTTTCCCAACTTTGTAAATTACATCATTTTAATGATATTGTTCTGCACGATTTTTGAGTGTATTTGAAACCTGTAACTATAGATGAATATTTTAATTTATAAGAGGCGTTTTTGGTTTATGAATGCCTGTTCTGCCAGAAATGCGTAACTACTTTCGCAGTACTCGCTGACGATGGCACGAGGTAAGGATCCGCCCGAGACTTGCCTCTTCTCAGATGCTATTATCTGATTCCACTGAGGCATTTAGCAACTAACTGTTGTTCGTTTTTGTTTTACAAAAGAAACTGTCTCTGGCAATTTCTTTGTCGATGATGGGCGGGCTTCAGTTCTCTACCCTTCTCTGAATAATGTCACGAACCAGCAACAAAAGAAACACACCGAGTCATGATTCGGTGTTAAAAACTATTTTATTAATCACTACTTATGATAGTATGTAAAATAAAAGTAAAAATGTTAGTATGTTAGAATTCAAAGATGTTAAACCTTGAACATTAACCCCAAAAACTAAACTCTTTGTGTGTGTGGCTAAGTCCCAAACTCCAAGTTCAGGAATGGTTCTTAAAGTTCAGTTCCGCAAGCCATAAGGTGAAACATGAGCAAAGGCTTCTTCAACAACCACCGTTTTTAGAAGATAAGACGTAGACGTAGAGAAACATAGAGAGTAATTACGAAGTCCAAATGTTCCACGATGGAACCCGAACGACACTTCAGTGTTTACTCGGTAGTGACTTCCTCACCCCGAAAAGCATCCGAATCGTGGTCGTCCACACAAATACCTGTTTCATTCTACAGGTCATCAACAAAGTGAACTCCGCCGGATTATTCCAATTTCCATGCATGGATTTCAGTGACAGACACAGTTATTGTTTCTCATCCATCGATAGAGAAACTAGAAGGCTAGTGTCTCTCTCCCTTTTCTCTCTCTCTCCCTTCTTCTGACCTCTTTAACAACGTCATTACGTCCTTTATCTTCTATTGACGTAAGCAAGTCACTCTCTCTCTCTCTCTCTCTCTCTCTCTCTCTCTCTCTCTCTCTCTCTCTCTCTCTCTCTCTCTCTCTATCTATCTATCTATCTATCTATCTATCTATCTATCTATCTTAAAGGGACTTTCACCGAGTCCGTAAAAATAATTAGCATAATCTGTGCTCTGTTGCAATAATGGTCGAGACATTTGGTTGCCTTTCACTCCGTTTCTTCTGTATCCGTCCTCAGCAAATTATTACTAATTTCCTTGCTATTTGTTTCTGGGACATTATGCACTTTCATTGAATAACTTTCTTCGTATTAAGGAATCCTGTTTCATTGATCGCTACAATAATTTGACAGGGCCACGCCTTGTATTCAGCTCGTGCGAGTCGCTCACAGTCGCCTCAGTAATTATCTGAGCACGGCTCTCTTCCTTCACAAATTCTCGATATCACATCTGCGCCAGGATACAGGTCTATCAGGGCGGTGCGGCTTAACCTCAAATTTGCGCAACCGATCTTGGGGTCGGAGTCCATAGGACGTTCAAAGCAGCTGCACAGGTTGATCTGTGGCTAAGGCGGCATATGGTGTATTGCCCTTCATCAGTCGTGGAATTGAATTTAGGAGCCGAGAGGTATTGTTGCAGCTATATAGGACCCTGGTAAGACCTCACTTGGAGTACTATGCTCAGTTCTGGTCACCTCAATACAGGAAGGATGTGGAAGCCATGGAAAGGGTTCAGAGGAGATTTACAAGGATGCTGCCTGGAATGCGGAGCATGCCTTATGAAAACAGGTTGAGGGAACTCGGCCTTTTCTCCTTGGAGCGACGGAGGTTGAGGGGCGACTTGTGTATAAGATGATCAGAGGCATTGATCGGTTGGTAGTCAGAGGCTTTTCCCCAGGGCTGAAATGCGAAATGGTGGCTTAAGAGGACATCGGTTTAAGGTGCTGGGGCGTATATATAGAGGAGATGTCAGGGGTAGGTTTTTTACTCAGGGAGTGGTGAGTGCGTGGAATGGGCTGCAGGCAACGGTGGTGGAGGCGGATCCGACAGGGTCTTTTGAGAGACTTTTGGATAGGTAACATGGAGCTGAGAAAAATAGAGGGCTATGGGTAAGCCTAGTAATTTCTAGAAAAGGAACATGTTCGGCACAGCTTTGTGGGCAGAAGGGCCCGAATTGTGCTATAAATTTTCTATGTTTCTATGTGATACCCTGTCTCTTGAAAATACTGATGGCTTCGTCGCTGTGCAGTGCCCACTGATCATTTCCATCGCGGTTCCCTGTGCCGCACTCTTGAGATGTTCGCTGCTGTCAGTGAAACCAATGCGACCTGGTCAAAGACAGAAGAATAAGGACACTGGGTCGTCGATATTCAGCCATTCCAAATCATGTTTGTGTGTGGATTTATGTGGATCCCATGCAATCACGCATTTATTAAACAGCAGACATCGCGGCATCTGCCCCCACTCTCCATTACTGAGAGTCCATTCTAATTCGGTTCCTGAGGTTTTCAAAGGAAATCAGCCTCCCTGATTCACGTCGGTTAGTCCTGTAATCTATACATTTCAATCGTTTTCTGGCGTAAACTAGGAGAGTCTTATGAACGTAAATGGTCGATTTCTTAAATTTAAATACTATTTATGAAGACCGTTGACATAAATTTTAACGGTTTTATTTCTCAGCGTTTAGATGTACGATCAAATAATGTCACCAAACAGCTCAGCGCCATGAAATGCATCAAATAAATTGTTTTTCAACATGTTCCTTCAGAAGTTGTGCGCAGAAAGCGGAAAATGAATGAATTAACGCATTCTCCATTTAACACGGTGTTTTGGCCAATTTGGTAGTTTTGGGACACAATTGCAACTATCTTTTCAGTGTTTAGATCTACAATCAAGTAAGCGATACGAAACAGCTTAGCACCATGAAATACATCAATTAAATTGTTTTTCACATGTTCCTACAAAAGTTGTAAGTAGGAAGTCGCAAATGAATGAATTAATCCATTGCCCATTTAACAAGGTGTTTCAGCCAGTTTGGTAGCTTTGTGACACAATTGCAACTATCTTCTCAGGGTTTAGATGTACAATCAAATAGATGTTACCAAAACAACTCAGCACCATGAAATACATCAAATAAATTGTTTTGCAAAATGTTCCTTCAGACGTTGTGCGTAGAAAGCGGAAAATGGATGAATTAATGCATTCTCCATATAACAAGGTGTTTTCGCTTATTTGGTAGTTTTGTGACACGATTGCAACTATCTTCTCAGGGTTTAGATGTACAATCAAATAAGTGTTACCAAACAACTCAGCACCATGGAAAGCATCAAATAAATTGATTTTCAACACCTTCCTACAAAGGTTGTGCGTAGAAAGTGCCAAGTGAATCAATTGATGCATAGTCCATTTAACAAAGTGTTTTCGCCAGTTTGGGAGCTTTCTGACACAATTGCAACTATCTTCTCAGGGTTTAGATGTACAATGAAATAAGAGTTACCAAGCAACTCACCGCGATGAAATACATCAAATAAATTTATTTTGAACATGTTCCTACAAATGTTCTAAGTAGGAAGCGGCAAATGAATGACTTAATCTATTGTCCATTTAACAAGGTGTTTTAGACAGTTTGGTAGTTTTGGGACACCATTGCAACTATCTTCTCAGGGTTTAGATGTACAATGAAATAAGGGTTACCAAACAAACCAGCACCATGCTGTACATCAAATAAATAGTTTTTCAACAAATTCCTACAATGGTTGTGCGTAGAAAGTGCCAAATGAATCAATGAACGCATTCTCCATTTAACAAGTTGTTTTCGCCAATTTGGTAGTTCTGTGACACAATTTCAACTAACTTCTCAGGGTTTAGATGTACAATCAAATAAGTGTTACCAAACAGCTTAGCGCCATGAAATACATCAAATAAATTGTTTTCCAACATGTTCCTACAGAAGTTGTGCGTGGAAAGCGGAAAATGAATGAATTAATGCATTCTCCATTTAACAAGGGGTTTTAGCCTATTTGGTAGTTTTGTGACAAAATTGCAACTATCTTCTCAGGGTTTAGATGTATAATGAAATAAGTGTTAGCAAACAACTCAGCACGATGAAATACATCACATAAATTGTTTTTCAACATTTGCCAGGGTTACCAAACAACTCAGCACCATGAAATACATCAAATAAATAATTATTCAACAAGTTCCTACAAATGTTCTGCGTAGAAAGTGGCCAACGAATGAATTAATGCATTCTCCATTTAACAAGGTGTTTTGGCCAAATTGGTAGTTTTGGGACACAACTGCAACTATCTTCTCAAGGTTTAGACGTACAATCAAATAAGTGTTGCCAAACTGCTCAGCACCATGAAAAACATCAAATAAATTGTTTTTCAGTATGTTCTTACAAAGTTTGTGCGTAGAAAGTGCCAAATGAATCAGTCAATGCATTCTCCATTTAACAAGGGGTTTTAGTCAATTTGTTAGTTTTGTGACACAATTGCAACTATCTTCTCAGGGTTTAGATATACAATCAGATAAGTATTACCAAACAACTAAGAACCATGAAATACATCGAATAATTTGTTTTTCACATCTTCCTACAATGTTTGTGCAGAGGAAGTGTCAAATGAATCAGTTAATGCATTCTCCATTTAACAAGGTGGTTTCGCCAATTTGGCAGTTTTGTGACACAATTGCAACTGTCTTCTCAGGGTTTAGATGTACAATCAAATAAGTGTTACCGAACAACTCAGCACCATGAAATACATCAATTAAATAGTTTATCAACATGTTCCTACAAAGGTTATGCGTAGAAAGTGGCCAATGAATCAATTAATGTATTCTCCATTTAACAAGGTGTTTTGGCCAATTTGGTAGTTTTGGGACACAATTTCAAGTATCTTCTCAGAGTTTAGATGTACAAACGAATAAGTGTTACCAAACCACTCAGCGGCATGAAATACATCAAATAAATTGATTTTCAACATCTTCCTACAAAGGTTGTAAGTAGAAAGTGGCCAATGAATGAATTAATGCATTCTACATTTAACAAGGTGTTCTCGCCAATCTGGTAGTTTTGTGACACAATTGCAGCTATCTTCTCAGGGTTTAGATGTACAATCAAATAAGTGTCACGAAGCAGCTTGGCACCATGAAATACATCAAATAAATTTTTTTGGACATGTTCCTACAAAGGTTGCAATTAGAAAGTGGGAAATGAATGAATTAATCCATTGTCCATTCAAAAAGGTGTTTCAGCCAATTTGGTAGTTTTGTGACACAATTGCAAATATCTTCTCAGGGTTTAGATGTACAATCAAATACGTGTCACGAAGCAGCTTGGCACCATGAAATACATCAAATATTTTTTTTGAACATGTTCCTACAAAGGTTGCAATTAGAACGTGGGAAATAAATGAATTAATCCATTGTCCATTCAAAAAGGTGTTTCAGCCAATTTGTTAGTTTTGTGACACAATTGCAAATATCTTCTCTGGGTTTAGATATACAATCAAATAAGTGTTACTAAACAAGTCAGCACCATGAAATACATCAAAGAAATTGTTTTCCAACATGTTCCTAAAGTGGTTGTAAGTAGAAAGTAGAAAGTCCATTTAACAAGGTGTTTTATGTAGTAACTTGTGGAAAACCACATTATGTTATGTATTTCATGAAGCTGAGTAGATTGGTAACATTTATTTTATTGTAGTACTTAACCATGAGCAGTTAAATGCAAATGTATCACAAAATTTCCAAATTCGCTGAAACAGCATTTTGAATGGAGAAATCATCGATTCTTTCATTTGTCTGTTTATACATTTAACCTATGTAGTGAGTTGTGGAAAACAACTTTATGTTATGTATTTCATGATGCTGAGTAGTTTGGTAACATTTATTTTATTGTACTACTTAACCCTGATCAGTTATGCAAATATATCACAAATCCTCCAAATAGGCTGAAACTGTTTCTTTTTAATAGAGAAAGCATCAATTCTTTCATTTGCCAGTTTATACACCAAACCTATGTAGTAGCTCATGGAAGGCAACTTTATGTTATTTATTTCATGATGCTGAGTAGTTTGGTAACATTTATTTGATTGTACAAGTTAACCCAAAAAATGTGAATGCAAATGTATCACAAATTTTCAAATTGGGTAAAACAGCGTTTTCATGGAGAAAGCATCGATTCTTTCATTTGTCAGTTTCTACGGTTCAGCTTCGTAGTAACTTGTGGAAAACAAGTTTTTGTTATGTATTTCGTGGTGCTGAGTAGTTTGGTAACATATATTTGATTGTGCAACTTAACCCTGAACAGTTAAATGCAAACGTATCACAAAAATTTCAAACTCTCTGCAACAGCGTTTGGAATGGAGAAAGCGTCAATACTTTCATTTTCCAGTTTCTACATTTAACCTATGGAATGAGTTGTGGAAAACAACTTTATGTTATGTATTTCATGATGCTGAGTATTTTGGTATCATTTACTGGTTGTGCAGCTTAACCCTGAACAAATGTATCACAAAGTTTCCAATTGTCTGAAAGAGCGTTTTCAATGAATAAAGCATCGATTCTTCCATTTTTTTAGTTTATGCCGTTAAACAATGTTGTAACTTGTGGAAAACAATTTGTGGAAAACAACATTATGTTATGTAAGTCATTATGCTGAGTAGTTTGTAAACATTTATTTGATTGTACAATATAACACTAAAAAGATAAATGGAAATGTATCACAAAGCTTCCAAACTGGCTGAAACAGCGTCTTGAATGGAGCAAGCATCAATTGTTTCATTTGCCACTTTCTACACTTGACCAATGTAGTAACATTTGGATAACTACTTTATGTTATGTATTTAAGCATGCTGAGTAGTTTGGTAATATATATTTGATTGTAGAAGTTAACCCCAAAAAGGCTAATGCAAATGCATCACAAATTTCCATATCAGCTAACAAGGCGTTTTGAATGGAGAATGCATCAATTCTTTCATTTGCCAGTTCCTACATTTAACCTATGGAGAAAGTTGCGGGAAACAACTTAACGATATGTATTTCATGATGCTGAGTAGTTTGGTAACATTTATATGGTTGTGCAACTTAACCCTGAACAGTTAAATGCAAGTGTGTCACAAAACGACTAAATAGGCTGAAACAGCGTCTTGTAAGGAGAAAGCATCAGTTCTTTCATTTGCCATATTCTACACGTAACTTATGTAGTAACTTGTGGAAAACAACTTTATATTATGTATTTCATGATGCTGAATAGTTGGGTAACAATTATTTGATTGTACAACTTAACCCTTTGCTGTTAAATGCAAATGTGTCACGAAACGACTAAATAGGCTGAAACAGCGTCTTGTAAGCAGAAAGCAACAATTCTTTCATTTGCCATATTCTACACTTAACTTTTGTAGCAACTTTGGACAACAATTTTAAGTTATGTATTTCATGAAGCTAACTAAGTTTGCTAACAATTATTTGATTGTACAATTTAACCCTGAGCAGTTAAATGCAAATATATCACAAAATTACTAAATTGGCTGAAACAGAGTTTTGCACGGAGAAAGCATCAATTCTTTCATTTGGACACTTTCTACACTTAACCTACATAGTAACTTGTGGAAAAAACTTTATGTTATGTATTTGATGATGCTGAGTAGTTAGGTAACATTGATTTCATTGTACACTAACCCTGAGAAGTTAAATGCAAATGTCTTACAAAATTACTAAATTGGCTGAAACAGAGATTTGGTCGGAGAAAGCATCAACTCTTTCGTTTGCCACTATGTACACTTAAACTATGCAGTAAGTCATGGAAATCATCTTTATGTTATGTATCTCATGATGCCGAGTAGCTTGATAACATTTATTTGATTGTACAATTTAACCCTGAGCAGTTAAATGCAAATGTATCACAAAACGACTAAATTGGCTGAAATAGTGTTTTGTACGGAGAAAGCATCAATTCTTTCATGTGGTCACTTTCTGCACTTAACCTATGTAATAATTTGTGGAAAACAACTTTCTGTTATGTATTTCATGATGCTGAGTAGATTTATAACATTTATTTCATTGTAAAATTTAACACCGAGCAATTAAATGCAAAAGTATAACAAAATTACGATATTGGCTGAAACATCGTTTTGTAGGGAGAAAGCATCAGCTCTTTCGTTTGGAACTTTGTACACTTTAACTGTGCAGTAAGTTATGGAAAACAACTTCATGTCATGTATCTCCTGATGCTGAGCCGTTTGGTGACATCTATTTGATGGTACAGTTTAACCCTGAGCAGTTACATGCAAATGTGTCACAAAACTACTCAATATCCTGAAACAGCGTTTTCTAGGGAGAAATCATCAATTACTTCATTTGCCATTTTCTCCACTTAACCAATGTAGCAACTTATGGACAACAACTTTATATGATGTATTTCTGATGCTGAGTAGTTTGGTAACATTCATTATATTGTAGAACTTAACCCTGAGCTGTTAAATGCAGAAGTATAACAAAATTACTCTATTGGATGAAACAGCGTTTGTCATTTGTCACTTTTGTACACTTTAACTATGTATTAAGTTATGGAAGACAACTTAATGTTATATATTTCATGATACTGAGTAGTTTGGTAACGTGTACTTGATTTTACAACTTAAACCAGAGCAGTAAAATGGCTGAAACAGCGTTTGGAATATAGAAAGCATGAATTCATTGATTTGCCACTTTCTACACTTAACCTATGTAGTAACTGATGGAAAACAAGTTTATGTAATGTATTTCATGATGCTGAGTGGTTTCCTAACATTTATTTGATTGTACAACTTCACCCTGCGCTGTTAAATGCTAATGTATCACAAAACTACTCAATGGGCTGAAACAGCCTTTTCTAGGGAGAAAGCATCAAATATTTCATTTGCCACTTTCTACACTTAACCTATGTAGTAACTTGTGGAAAACATCTTTATGTTATGCGTTTCATGTTGTTGAGTAGGTTGGAAGCATTTACTTGATTGTACAGCATAATCCTGAGCAGTTAAATGCAAATGTGTCACAAAACTACTAAATTGGCTGAAACAGCGTTTTGCACAGAGAAAACTTCAACTTTTTCATTTGCCACTTTGTAGACTTAAACTATGTAGTAAGTTATGGAAAGCAACTTCATATTATAGATCTCATGATGCTGAGTAGTTTTGTAGCATTTACTTGATTGCACAACTTAACCCTGAGCAGTTAAAAGCAAATGTATTGGAAACCTACTGAATAGGCTGAAAGTGCGTTTTCTTGTGACAAAGCATAAATTATTTCATTTGGTCACTTTCTACACTTCACCTACGTAGTAATATGTGGAAAACAACTTTCTGTTATGTATTTCATGATGCTCAGTAGTTTGGTAACATTTATTTGACTGTACAACTTGACCCTGAGAAGTTAAATGCACAGTTGTCACAAATTACTAAATTGGCTGTCACAGAGTTTTTACGGAGAAACCATCAACTCTTGCATTTGTCACTTGTACACTTTAACTATGTATCAAGTTATGGAAATCAACTTTATGCTATGTATTTCATGATGCTCAGTAGTTTGGTAGCATGAATTTGATTTTACCTTAAACGTGAGAAGTTAAATGCAAAAGTATCGCAAAACAACTAAATAGCCTGAAAGAGTGTTTTCTAGTGAGAAAGCTTCAAAAATTCATTTGCCACTTTCTAAATTTAACCTATGTAGTAAGTAATGGAAAACTGTATTATGTCTGTCATGATGCTGAGTAGTTTGGTGACATTTATTTGATTCTACGGACTGAGTCCTGAGCAGTGAAAAGCAAATTTATCACAAAACTACTAAATTTGCTGAACAGCGTTTTGTACGGAGAAACCATCAACTCTTTCATTTGTCACTTGTACACTTTAACAATGTATTAAGTTATGGAAAACAACTTCATCTTGCGTATTTCATGATGCTGAGTAGTTTGGTAACATTTATTTGATTCTACAACTTAACCCTGCAGCAGTTAAATTCAATTGCATCACCAAAACTACAAATTGGCTGAAACAGCCGCTTTGAATATAGAGAGTGTCAAGTCATTCATTTGCCGGTTTCAATACTTAACCTATGTAGTAACTTGTGAAAAGCAACTTTATATTATGTATTTCAGAATGCTGAATAGTTTGGTAACAATTAATTGATTGTACAACTTAACCCTGAGCAGTTAAATGCAAATGTATATCAAAAATACTACTAAATAGGCTGAAAGAGCGTTTTCCAGTGAGAAGGCATCAATAATTTCATTTGCCAATTTCTGCACTTAACATATGTAGTAACTGAGGGAAAACAACTTTATATTATGTATTTCACTATGCTCAGTAGCTTGATAAAATTTGTTTGATTGTACAACTTAACCCTGACCAGTTAAATGCAAAAGTATCACGAAAGAACTATATTGGCTGAAACAGCGTTATATTACGGAGAAAGCATCAAATCTTTCATTTGCCACTTTCGACAATTAACCTAAGTATTAAGTAATGGAAAACACCTTTATGTTATGTCTGTCATGATGCTGAGTAGTTTGGCGACATTTATTTGATTGTACAACTGAACCCTAAGGAGCTAACTGCAAATGTGTCACAAAACTACTCGAGAGGCTGAAAGAGCGTTTTCTCGTCAGAAAGAACCAATAAATTCATTTGCCCTTCTGCACATATCCAATGTAGTAACTTATGGAAAACAACTTGATATTATGTATGTCATGACGCTGAGTAGTTTGCTGACATTTATTTGACTGTACAACTTAACCCTAAGGAGTAAAATGCAAATGTGTCACAAAACCACTCGATAGGCTGAAAAAGCGTTTTCTAGTGAGAAAGAACCAATAAATTGATTTTCCCTTCCTGCACTTAACCTATGTAGTAACTGATGGAAAACAACTTAATATTATGTATGTCATGATGCTGAGTACATTGATAACATTTAATTGATTTCACAACTTAACCCTGAGCAGTTAAATGCAAATGTATCACAAAACTACTAAATAGGCTGGAAGAGTGTTTTCTAGAGAGAAAGCATCAATCATTTCATTTGCCACTTTCTACACTCAACTTAGGTAGTACCTAATGGAAAACACCTTTATATTATGTCTGTTATGATGCTAAGTACTTTGGTAACATTTATTTGAACGTGCAACTTAACCCTGAGCAGTTAAATGCAAATGTCTCACAGAACTATTCGATAGGCTGAAAGAGCGTTTTCCTGTGAGAAAGAACCAATAACTTAATTTGCCCTTTCTACACTTAACTTATGCAGTAACTTGTGGAAAACAACTTTATGTTGTGCGTTTGATGATGCTGAGTATTTTGGTAACATTTATTTGATTGTACAACTTAACCCTGAGCAGTCAAATGCAAATATATCACAAAATTACTAAACTGGCTGAAACAGCATTTTGTACTGAGAAAACATCAATTCTTCCATTTGGACACTTTCTACACTTAACCTATATAGTAACTTGTGGAAAACAACTTTATGTTATGTATTTGATGATGCTCAGTAGTTCGGTAACATTTATTTGATTGTGCAACTTAACCCTCGGCAGTTGAATGCAAATGTATCACAAGAATACTATTAAATAGTGCTGAAAGAGCGTTTTCTCTTGCGAAGGCATCAATAAATTCATTTACCACATTCTGCACTTAACCTATGTAATAATTAATGGGAAACACCTTTATATTATGTCTGTCATGATGCTGAGCGGTTTGGCAACATTTATTTGATTCTACAACTTAACCCTGAGCAATGCTTTCATTTGGACAGTTTATACACTTAACCTATGTTGTAACTTCAGGAAAACGACATTATGTTATGTATTTCATGATGCTGAGTAAATTGCTGACATTTATTTGACTGTACAACTTAACACTAAGGAGTCAAATGTAAATCTGTCACAAAATAAGCTGAAACAGCGTTTTTTCCGGAGAAAGCATCAATAATTCCATTTCCCACTTTCTGCACATAACCTAGGTAGTAACTGCTGTAAAACAACTTTATATCATGGATTTCATGATGCTGAACAGTTTCGTAATATTTATTTGATTGTACAACTTAACCCTGAGCAGTTAAATTCAAATATATCACAAAACTACATAATTGTCTGAAACAGCGTGTTGAATATAGAAAGCATCAATTCATTAATTTGCCAGTTTCATAACTTATCCTATTTAGTAACATGTGGGAGACAACTTTGTTATGTATTTCATGATGCCGAGCTGTTTGCTAACATTTATTGATACGGAGAAAGCACCAATTCTTTCATTTGGTCACTTTCTACAAATAACCTATGTAGTAACTCGTGGAAAACAACATTATGTTATGTATTTCATGATGCTGAGAAGGTTGGTAACATTTATTTGATTGTACAGCTTAACCCGGATCAGTTACATGCAAAAGTATCACAAAATTACCATATAGGCTGAAGCAGCCTTTAGTACGGAGAAAGCATCAACTCTTTCATTTGTCACTTGAAACACTTTAGCGATGTATTAAGTTATGGAAAACAACTTTATCTTATATATTTCATGATGCTGAGTAGTTTGGTTACATTTACTTGACTGTACAACTTAACCCTCAGCTGTAAAATTCAAATGGATCACAAAACTACAAAATTGGCTGAAACAGCGTTTTGAATATCGAAATTGTCCATGCTTTCATTCGGTCACTTTCTACACTTAACCTATGTAGTAAGTTCAGGAAAACAACATTATGTTATGTATTTCACGATGCTGAGTAGTTTGCTGACATTTATTTGACTGTACAACTTAACCCTAAGGAGTAAAATGCAATGTGTCACAAAACCACTCGATAGGCTGAAAAAGCGTTTTCCAGTCAGAAAGAACCAATAAATTGATTTGCCCACCCTGCACTTAACCTATGTAGTAACTGATGGAAAACAACTTAATATTATGTATGTCATGATGCTGAGTACATTGATAACATTTAATTGATTGCACAACTTAACCCTGAGCAGTTAAATGCAAATGTATCACAAAACTCTAAATAGGCTGAAAGAGTGTTTTCAAGTGAGAAAGCATCAATAATTTCATTTGCCACTTTCTACACTTAACCTAAGTAGTAACTAATGGAAAACACCTTTATATTATGCCTGTTATGATGCTGAGTACTTTGGTAACATTTATTTGAATCTACAACCTAACCCTGAGCAGTTAAATGCAAATGTATCACGAAACTACTCGATAGGCTTAAAGAGCGTTTTCCTGTGAGAAAGAACCAATAAATTCATTTGCCCTTTCTACACGTAACTTATGCAGTAACTTGTGGAAAAAAACTTTATGTTATTCATTTCATGATGCTGAGTATTTTGGTACCATTTATTTGATTGTACAACTTAACCCTGAAATGTTAAATGCAAATATATCACAAAAAATCCAAATTGGCTTAAACAGCGTTTTCTACAGAGAAAGCATCAATTCTTTCATTTGGACACTTTCTACACTTAACCTATAAAGTAATTTGTGGAAAACAACTTTATGTTATGTGTTTGATGATGCTGAGTAGCTAGGTAACATTTATTTGATTGTACAACTTAACCCTCAGCAGTTGAATGCAAATGTATCACAAGAATAGGCTGAAAGAGCGTTTTCTCGTGAGAAGGAATCAATAATTTAATTTGCCACATTATACACTTAATGGAAAACACCCTTCATATTATGTTTGTCATGATGCTGAGCAGGTTGGTAACATTATCTGATTCTACTACTTAACCCTGAGCAATGCTTTCATTTGGACTGTTTCTACACTAACCTATATTGTAACTTCAGGAAAACAACATTATGTTATGTATTTCATGATGCCTGAGTACATTTCTGACATTTATTTGACTGTACAACTGAACCCTGAGCAGTTAAATGCAAATATATCGCAAAATTACTAAATTGGCTGAAACTGCGTTTTGTACGGAGGAAAGCATCAATTCTTTCATTTGGACTACTTTCTACACATAACCTATATAGTAACGTGTGGAAGACAACTTTATGTTATGTATTTGATGATGCTGAGTAGTTAGGTAACATTTATTTGATTCTACAACTTAGCCCTGAGCAATGCTTTCATTTGGACAGTTTCTACACTTAACCTATACAGTAACTTCAGGAAAACCAACATTATGTTATGTATTTCATGATGCTCAGTAGTTTGCTGACATTTATTTGAACTGTAAAACCTAACCCTAAGGAGTTAAATGTGTTACAGACTCAGTGAAAGTCCCTTTAAGATAGAGAGTGTGTGTGCATGTGTGTGTGGGGCGTTCTCACGTCAATAGAAGATAGAGACGTAATGACGTTGTAGAAGAAGAAGAAGAAGGAGAGAGAGAGAGAGAGAGAGAGAGAAGGGAGAGAGACACCAGCCTGCTAGTTTTCTCTATCGAAGGATGAGGAAAACAATAACTGTGTTTGCCACTGAAATCCATGTATGGAAGCTGGAAGTAATCCGGTGGAGTTCACTATGCTGCTGACCTGTAGAAGGAAACAGGTATTTGTGTGTGTGGACGACCACAATTCGGAGCTTTTCGGGGTGAGGAATTCACTACCAAGTAAACCCTGAAGTGTCGTTTGGGTTCCATCGTGGAACATTTGATTTCGTATTTACTCTCTCTGTTTCTCTACATCTACTTCTTATCTTCAGACAACGGTTGTTGTTGAAGAAGCCCCTTGCTCATGTTTCACCTTATGGCTTGCGGAACTGAATTTTAAGAACCATTCCTGAACTGGGAGTTTTGGACTTTGTCACGCACACACACGAAGAGTTTAGTTTTTGGGGTTAATGTTGAAGGTTTAACATCTTTGAATTCTAACATACTAACATTTTTACTTTTTATTTTACGTATTATCATAAGTAGTGATTAGTAAAATAGTTTCTAACACTGAATCATGCTCAGTGTGGTACTTTTGTGCTGGTTCGTGACAAAATTGGGGGCTCGTCCGGGATCCAATCCAAAGATTTTTGAGGGAGGTCTGATAAATTCTTTTTAATTTGAATGTGTGTGTGGCAACCAGCAGCAATGGATATTAAAGCATTTTTGGCGTCACCAACCCTACAGGGATTGGAGGTGGCCAAAAAGGTTGATTTGATAAAGATTGCTACAAAGCTAAACCTTTTAGAAGTAAAGCAGTCTATGAGAAAGCAGTTATCCATAGAATGATAGTTGACTATTATTTGGAGAAGGAAGTGTTTGAGTTGAGTGAGGTAGTTGAGTTTCCTGAGAGTAAACCAGTGATTTTCTGATGTGACTTTTCAACCAGTGGAGTTTGGAGGATCTGGAGGAGGAAGAATCTAGAACAGTTAGAAGAGTTTTCTGAGGGTGAGTCAGAGAGACCTGTTAGACAGGTACAGATAGCAAAGATGGAGTTAGAACAAGCACAACTGAAGGTCGAGTTGGGACAAGAAAAGATAGAGGCAGAACGAGAGCAAAAGATATTAGAGGCCGAACAAGAGCAAAAGAGGTTAGAGGACGAACAAAAGAAATTAGAGACTGAACGAGAGCTAACTCGGATGACGTTAGAGGCTGAACGGGAACGGGAACTAATTCGGTTAAAGTTTGAGGCAGAGGAGAAGGAAAAACAGAGGCAGCATGAGTTAAAAATGAAGCGTAGGAGTTTGGAATCTGAATCTGATGATGGTTTTTCAGCCAGCATGAGGTTCGATTAGTCCCACCTTTTGAGGAAGATTTGGTTGATCAGTATTTCCAACATTTTGAAAAGGTTGCTGTGAGTTCAAACTGGCCAAAGAAAGGATAGGCTCTTATGGTACAGAGTGTGATTAAAGGTAAAGCTCAAAAAGCTTATTCTGCTTTGTCTGTTGAGGATGCAGCTGATTATACCAAGCTAAAACAAGCTATATTGAAGGCCTATGAATTGGTACCTGAAGCTTATAGACAAAAGTTCAGAGATTTGAGGAAATCTGCAGATCAGACTTATGTGGAATTTGTCAATGGAAAGAGAATATGTTTTTGAACGATGGTACACGGCTAAAAATGTAGGTGGGGATTTTGATAAATTGAAAGAATTGATACTAGTGGAGGACTTTAGAAGATGTGTTTCCAGCTGAATTAACAACATATTTAAATGAAAAGGCAGTGGAAACTTTACAAGAAACTGCTTGGTTGGCAGATGATTATGCTTTAACCCATAAATCCAAATGGGGACAACCTAAAACCTTTCAAAAGAGTTACAAAGACAATCCAGGTAAACCGGAGATTAAATTGGAAAGTAATCAAAAAGGGAAGGATGAAAGAAGCCAGTGCTGGAGAAACCTGTGAGCGTACTTGTTATTACTGTAGGAAACTTGGCCATGTGATATCTAATTGTGCCCTTTGAAGAAAAGGAAGGAGGCTGTGCCCAATGCTTGCTTTCAGGCGTTTAAAAATCAAAAGGTTTAGGAGATGCTGTTAAAGATCAGTCCTTGCAAGAGGTAAAAGCGGAAAAGTTGGAGGAGCTGAGAAAGGAATTACGTTCTTATGTTTCAGAGGGTTTTGTTTCACTGAATGATGGGTCACTCCAAGTGCCAGTGAAAATTCTTAGAGATACTGGGGCTTGTCAATCTCTCTTGCTGGACAGTGTTTTAAATTTTGGTGAGGAAACTGACACTGGTGAGGTAAATCTAATACGAGGAGTTACAGATGACACCATATCTGTCCCTTTACACAGGGTGATTTTAAAGTCAAAGTTCGTAGAAGGACCTGTCGAGATAGGGACAAGACCTAGTTTGCCCGTGGAAGGAGTTTCTTTGTTATTGGGAAATGACCTTGCAGATGGAGAAATTGTTCCTGTGGTACGGTTAACAACCAAACCAAGGATTGATGAGTCTGAGAATGATCCAGATGTTTACCCATCATGTGCGGTGACTCGAGCTAGAGCTAAAGAATTAGCCAAGACAGACAGTCCGGTGCAGTCTGATGTGGTTCCTTGTGACAGTCCTAAACAGGAAGAAAATTATGATGCCTTATCTGAGACTTTTCTGTCTTCACTGGAGGATCAACATCCTTATAGTGAGCCTGAATTTAAAGATTTGACTTTGTCGAGGAAGGATTTTTATGGTGGAACAGACAAAGGACCCTGAATTGACAGAATTGAAAGAAAAAGGACTCTCATGTGAGGAGATTGAAAAAGTGCCAATTGGATATTATGTCAAAAATGGAGTGTTAATGAGGAAATGGAGAGCTCCTCATGTTCCTGTTAATGAGGAATGGGAAGTTATTCATCAGGTTGTTGTTCCAAAAGTTATAGGATGAGATTTTAAACCTGGCCCACAGTATGCCTTTGGGTGGTCATTTTGTGGTGAATAAAACTGTAAGGAAGATCTTGAAACAATTCCATTGGCCTGGTTTGAGAAAAGATGTGGTGATGTTTTGTCGAACCTGCCACACATGTCAGATGATAGGTAAACCAAATCAAAAACTCCCTATGGCTCCTTTGAAGCCAATTCCTGCTTTGGTGAGCTCTTTTCGAAGGTGATTGTGGACTGTGTTGGTCCATTACCAAAGTCTAAGACTGGACATCATTCTTTGTTAACAATTATGTGTGCCACTTCGAGATTTCAGAGGCAATACCCCTTATAAATATTAAGGCCAAGACGGTGTCAAAGGCCTCTTTTTAAATGTTTTTACCTTGTTTGGTTTGCCAAAGAAATCCAATCTGATCAAGGTAGTAATTTTCTGTCAAATTGTTTTCAACAAATAGTCTATGAGCTGGGAGCAAAGCAAATTGTATCATCTTTATATCACCCAGAATCTCAAGGAGCTCTGGAGTGATTTCATTCTACTCTCAAAAATATGCTGAAGACGTATTGCTTTGAAAACACAAAGGATTGGACGAAGGTATTCATTTACTTTTGTTTGCCGTTAGAGAATCAATCCAGGAGTCAATAGGATTTAGTCCGTTTCAGCTTGTATTTGGACATAGGGTGAGAGGACCTTTGGAGTTGTTGAGAGAGCAATGGGTTAATGAAAAAGTGCACTTGAGTCTGTTGGACTATGTCCAAACATTTAAAACTCGGTTGGAGAGAGTCTGCCAGCTAGCGAGAGAGAATTTGAAAACCAGCCAGATAAGATTGAAGACATATTTTGATAGACGTGCTCGGCATAGGACATTTGCAGTGGGGCAAAAGGTGTTGGTATTTTTTCCCTAGCCAAAATAATCCCTTGCAATCTCGTTTTTCTGGACCCTATGTTATTGAATTTCGAGTGACTGATCTAACATATGTAATCAAAACACCAGACAGACGCAAGAAAACACAACTCTGTCATGTAAACAGGCTAAAACCTTATTATGAGAGGGATTCAGTTGTGGCCTTGGCGGATGATGTAAAGGTTGTTTCTAGAATGCCTGATGTTGATGTTGAGGAAGGCCAATTTAGACCAAATATTGTTCCATCGAAACTAAAAAACCAAAATATCCTGGAGAACCTTGAAACAAAGTTGGACCATTTACAAGTTTCACAAAAACAACAGATGAGAGAATTAATTTTAAAATTTAAAAATTTGTTCCCAGATGTTCCAAACAGAACATCGATAATTACCCAAGATGTTGATGTTGGGGATGCTAAACCAATCACCCATATCGAATGAATGTGGAAAAAAGTAAACATGTTGATCAGGAGATCAAATACATGTTGGAAAATGACATTATTAGTCATTCTACTTCAAATTGGAGTTCGCCCTGTGTTATTGTGCCTAGACCTGATGGAACTGTTAGATTTTTCACAGATGACAGGGAAGTGAATGCTGTAACAAAGTCAGATGCTTACCCTATTCCTAGGGTGGATGATTGCATAGATAGAGTGGGAAAGGCAAATTTATTACAAAGATTGACCTATTAGAAGGGTATTGATGTGTTCCATTAACAGATAGAGGAAGGGAGATTTCAGCCTTTGTAACCCCTTCTGGATTCTATGAATACAATATTTTACCATTTGGAATGAAAATGCTCCGGCAACATTTCAAAGAATGACTAATTCAGTGATTCATGGGTTAAAACATACAGATGCCTACATTGACGACTTAGTGACTGGGAATGATACTTGGGAAGATCACATATCTGCGACAGAAAGTTTGTTTGAAAGACTTTCCAAGGCTAACCTTACGTCTAAAACAGCGTTTTGTAGGGTGACGGTATCAATTTATTCATGTGCTAATTTCTGCACTTAACCTATTTAGTAACTTGTGGAATGCAAATTTATGTTATGTTTTTCATTATGCTGAGTAGTTTGGTAACATTTTTTGATGCTACAACTTAACCTCGACCAGTTAAATTCAAATGTATCAGAAAACTACTAAATAGGCTGAAACAGCGTTTTGTACGGAGAAAGCATCGATTCATTCATTTGCACACTTTCTACACTTCATCTATGTAGCAACAATTGCAAGACAACTTTATGTTATGTATTTGATGATGCTGTGATGTTTGGAAACATTTATTTGACTCTACACCTTAACCATAGTTTTGTGATTCTTTTGCATTTTACTGCTCAGGGTTATGCTGTAAATCAGGTAATAGTCAGGAAACTGCTGAATATCGTGAAATAACGTAACATAAATATGTTTTTATTAAGTTACTACATAGGTTAAGTGTACAATATGGCAAATGAAACAAGTGATGCTTTCTCCGTCCAACACGCTGTTTCAGCGTATTTAGTACTTCTGTGATACATTTGAATGTAACTGTTCAGGGTTAAGTTCAACAGTCAAATAAATGTTACCAAACTACTCAGCATCATGAAATACATAACATAATGATGTTTACCACAAATTACTATATAGGTTAAATGTAGAAAGTGGCGAACGAATGACATGATGCTTTCAATTTTCAAAACACTGTTTCAGCCAATTTAGTTGCTTTGTGATACATTTGCATTCGAGTGCTCAGGGTTAAGTTGTACAATCAAATAAATGTTACCAAACTGCTCAGCATCAAGGAATACATAAGATAAAGTTGTTTTACATACTTGTTTTACATACAAGTGCAGTAAGTGGCAAATGAAAGAAGTGATGCTTTCTTCGTACAAAACGCTGTTTCAGCCTATTTAGTAGTTTTGTGATACATTGGAATTTCACTGCTCGGGGTTAAGTTGTACAATCAGACACATGCTACCAAACTACTCAGCATCATGAAATACATAACCTAAAGTTGTTTCCAGAAATTACTACATAGGTTAGGTGTTGAATGTGGCAAATGAAATAATTGATGCTTCCTCGGTGCAAAAGATTTTTTCAGCCGAATGAGTAGTTTTGTGATACACTTGAATTCAACTGCTCAGGGTTAATTTGTACAATCAAATAAATGTTACGAATCTACTCAGCATAACAAATACATAACATAAAGTTGTTTTTCCACAGATTACTACATATTAATTGTAAAAAGTGGCAAAAAAAGAATTGATGCTTTCACAGTACAAAACGCTGTTCCAGCCTATTTAGTAGTTTTGTGATACATTTGCATTTGACTCCTCAGTGTTCAGTTGTACAATCTTATAAATGTTACAAACTATTCAGCATCATAAAATCCATAGCATAAAGCTGTTTTCCACAACTTACTACATAGGTTGAGTGTGGAAGGTGTCAAATGAAAGAATTGTTGCTTTCTATTTTCAAAACGCTGTTTCAGCCAATTTAGTAGTTTTGTGATACATTTGCATTTAACTGCTCAGGTTTCAAGTTGTTCAATCAAATAAATGTTACCAAGCTATTCAGCATCATGAAATACATAACATAAAGTTGTTTTCCACAACTTGCTATATAGGTTAAATGTAGAAAGTGCAAATGAAAGAATTGATACTTTCTCCGCACAAAACGCTTTTTCAGCCTGTTTAGTAGTTTTGTGATACATTTTAATTTAACTCCTCAGGGCAAAGCTGTACAATCAAATAGATGTCAGGAAACTATTGAGCATCATGATACAGAGTCTATAAAGTTGTTTTCCGCAACTTGCTATATGGGTTAAATGTAGGAAGTGGCAAATGAATGAATTGATGCTTTCTATATTTTAGACACTGTTCAGCCAATTTAGCTGTTTTGATACATTTAAATTTGGCAGCTAAGGGTTAAGCAGTACACTCAAATAAATGTTACCAAACTGTTCAGCATCATGAAACACATAACATAAAGTTGTTTTCCAATAGTTGCTGCATATATTAAGTGCAGAAAGTGGCAAATGTATGAATTGATGCTCTCTCCGTACAAAACGCTGTTTCCGACTATTTAATAGTTTTGTGATACATTTTAATTTAACTGGATGAGGTTAAGTTGTAGAATCAAATAAATGTTACCAAACTACTCAGCATCGTGAAATACATAACATGAGGTTGTATTCCACAAGTTACGAAATACGTTAAGTGGAGAAAGTGGCAAATAAAAGAATTGATGGTCTCACAGTACAAAACTCTGTTTCAGCCTACTTAGTAGTTGTTTTCATACATTTGAATTTAGCTGCTCAGGGTTAAGTTGTACAATCAAATAATTGTTACCAAACTATTCAGCATCATGAAATACATAACATAAAGTTGTTTTCAGCAAGTTACTAGATAGGTTAAGTGTAGAAACTGGTAAATGCACGAATTGATGCTTTCACCGTACAGAATACTGTTTCAGCCAATTTAGTATTTTTGTGATACTTTTGTATTTAACTGCTCAGGGTTACGTTGTTCAATCAAGAAAATGTTAGCAAAATGCTCAATATCATGTAATACATTATATAAAGTTGTTTTCCACGTGTTACTACATAGGTTAAGTGGAGAAAATGGCAAATGAAAAAATTGATGCTTTCCCCCCTCGTAAACGCTGTTTCAGCCAAAATAGTAGGTTTGTGATACATTTTCATTTAACTGCTCAGGGTTAAGATGTACAATGAAGTAAATGTTTGCAAACTGCTCAATATCATGAAATAAATATCTTGAAGATGTGTTCCAGAAGTTACTGCATAGGTTAAGTGCAGAGAGTGGCAAATGATAGAATTGATGCGTTCTATATTCAATACGCTGTTTCAGCCCAGTTAGTAGTTTTGTTGATACATTTGAATTTAACTGCTCTGGGTTTAGTTGTACAATAAAATAATTGTTACCAATCTACTCAGCATGATGAAATACATAACATTAAGATGTTTTCCATAAGTTACTAAATAGGTTAAGTGTACAAAGTGGCAAATGCAAGAATTCATGCTTTCGCCGTACAAAACGCAGTTCCAGCAAATTGAGTCGTTTTGCGATACATTTGCATTTAACTGCTCAGGGTTAAGTTCTACCATCAAGTAAATGTTACTAAGCTACTCAGCATCATCAAATACATAACATAAAGTTGTATTCCATAAGTTTCTACTGAGGTAACGTGTAGAAGTCGCAAATGAATGAACTGATGTTTTCTATATTCAAAAAGCTGTTTCAGCCAATTTAGTAGTTTGGTGGTACATTTCCATTGAACTGCTCAGGGTTAAGTTGTACAATCAAGTTAATGTTAGCAAACAGCTCAGCATCATGAAATACATATCATAAAGATATTTTCCATAAGCTACTACATAGGTTAAGTGTACAAAGTGGCAAATGTAGGAATTACTGCTTTCTCCGTTCATAACCTTGTTTCAGCCTACTTAGTAGTATTGTGATACCTTTGAATTTAACTGCTCAGGGTTAAGGTGTAAATCAAATAAATGTTAGCAAACTACTCAGCATGATTAAATACATAACATAAAAGTTGTTTTCCACAAGTTACTACATAGGTTAAGTGTAGAAAGAGGCAAAATTAAGAATTGATACTTTCACCGTAGAAAACGCTGTTTCAGCCAATTAGTAGTATTGTGATACATTGGCATTTAACTGCTCAGGGTTAAGTTGCACAATGAAATAAATGTTACCAATCTATTCAGCATCATGAAATACATAACATAAAGTTGCTTTCCGCAACTTGCTATATAGGTTAAATGCTGAAACTAGCAAATGAGAGAATTGATTCTTTCTCCATTCAAAAAGCCGTTTAAGATAATTTGGAAGTTTTCTGATACATTTCCATTTCACCGTTCAGCGTTACGTTGTACAATCAAATAAGTGTTACCAAACTACTCAGCATCATGAAATACTGACTAAAGTTGTCCACAAATTACTACATAGGTTCAGTGTAGAAAGTGGCAACTGAATGAATTGATGCTTTCTATACTGAAAACGCTTTTTCAGCCAATTTAGCTGTTTTGTGATACATTGGCATTTAACCTGCTCACGGTAAAGTTGTACACACAAGTAAATGTTAGCATACTGCTTAGTATCATGAAATAGATAACATAAAGTTGTTTTCCAGAAGATACTACATAGGTGAATTGTAGAAACCGGCAAATGAAGGAATTGATTCTTTCACCGCATAAAACGATGTTTCAGCCATTTTAGTAGTTTTGTGATACATTGGCATTTAACTGCTCAGGGTTAAGATGTAGAATTAAATAAATGATGCCAATCTATTTAGTGTCATGAAATACGAACATAAAGTTCTTTTCCTCAAGTTACTGCATAAGTAAAGTATAGAAAGTGGCAAATTAATGAATTGTTGCTTTCTATATTCAATAGGCTGTTTCAGCCAATTTAGTAGTTTTTTGATACATTTGCAGTTAACTGCTCTGGGTTAAGTTAGACAATCAAATAAATGTTACCAAACTACTCAGCATGGTGAAATACGTAACATACATTTCTTTTCCACAAGTTACTACAAAGGTTAAGTGTAGAAAGTGTCAAATCAAATAATTGATGCTTTATCCCTACAAAGCGATGTTTCCGACAATTTAGTAGTTTTGTGACTCATTTGAATTTAACTGCTCAGGATTAAGTTGTATAATCAATGTTACAGACTCAGTGAATGTCCTTTTAAGATGGTGTGTGTGTGTGTGTGTGTGTGTGTGTGTGTGTGTGTGTGTGTGTGTGTGTGTGTGTGTATGTGTGTGTGTGTGTGTGTGTGTGTGTGGCGTGCTTACCTCAATAGAAGATAAAGTCGTAATGACGTCGTTGAAGAAGTAGAAGAAGAAAGGAGAGATAGAGAGAGAAGGGAGAGAGACACCAGCCTGCTAGTGTTCTTTATCGATGGATGAGAAACAATAGCTGTGTCTGCCACAGAAATCCATGTATGGAAATTGGAAGTAATCCGGTGGAGTTCACTTTGTTGCTGAACTGTAGAAAGAAACAGGTATTTGTGTGTGGACGACCACGATTCGGATGCTTTTCGGGGTGAGGAAGTCACTACCAAGTAAACCCTGAAGTGTCGTTTGGGTTCCATCGTGGAACATTTGATTTCGTATTTACTCTCTCTATGTTTCACTTCGTCTACGTCTTATCTTCAGACAACGGTGGTTGTTGAAGAAGCCCTTGCTCATGTTTCACCTTATGGCTTGCGGAACTGAACTTTAAGAACCATTCCTGAACTGGGAGTTTTGGACTTTGTCACACACACACACAAAGAGTTTAGTTTTTGGGGTTAATGTTCAAGTTTTAACGTTTTTGAATTCTAACATTCCAACATTTTTACTTTTACTTTTCGTATTATCATAAGTAGTGATTAATAAAATAGTTTTTAACACGGAATTATGACAGTGTGTTTCTTTTGTTGCTGGTTCGTGACAAAATTGGGGGCTCGTCCGGGACCCAATCCAAAGATTAACGAGTGTCGTCTGGGATCGTTCCCCAGATTGACGAGATTCGTTCGGGATTCAATCCAAAGATTGTTGAGGGAGGTCTGATAAATTCTTTTTAATTTGAATGTGTGTGTGGAAACTAGCAGCAATCTATATTAAGGCATTTTTTGAGTCACCAACCCTAAAGGGATTGGAGGTGGCGAAAAAGGATGATCTGATAAAGACTGCTACAAGGCTAAACCTTACAGAAGTAAAGCAGTCTATGAGAAAGGCAGATATTCAGAGACTGATAGCTGGTCATTATGTGGAAAGAAGGTGTTTGAGAAGGAAATGCTAAAACAGATTCCTGGCAGTGAAATAGTAATTTCTGAGGCACAGGTGCAGCTGCCAAAGATAGAGGCTGAACGAAAGCAAAAGCAATTCGAGGCTGCACGAGAGCAAACGAAATTAGAGGCTGAACGAGAGCTAACTCAGATGAAGATAGAGGGTGATCTAGCAATGAAGCAGATGTAATTGAAGAGGATGGAGCTGGATAGCGAGAAGGAGAAACAGAGGCAGCATGAGTTAAAAATGAAGCTAAAGAGTTTGGAATCTGATTCTGATGATGGGTTTTTAGCCAGCAGAGAGATTCGATTAGTCCCTCCTTTTGAGGAAGATCAGGTTCATCAGTATTTCCAACATTTTGAAAAGGTTGCTCTGAGTTCAAACTGGCCAAAGGAAGGATTGGCTCTTATGTTACAGAGTGTAATTAAGGGTAAAGCTCAAAAAGCTTATTCTGCTTTGTCTGTTGAGGATACAGCTAAGGTACAACAAGCTGTGTTAAAGGCCTATGAATTGGTACCTGAAGCTTATAGACAAAACTTTAGAGACTTGAGGAAATCTGCAGATCAGACTTATATGGAATTTGCCAATGGAAAGAGAATATGTTTTGAACGATGGTACATGGCTAAAAATGTAGGTGGGGATTTTGACAAATTCAAGGAATTGATATTAGTGGAAGACTTTAAAAGATGTGTTCCAGCTGAATTAACAACATATTTAAATGAAAAGGAGGAGGAAACTTTAGAAGAAACTGCTATATTGGCAGATGATTATGTTTTAACCCATAAATCCAAATGGGGACAACCTAAAACCTTTCAAAAGAGTTATAAGGACAATCCAGGTAAACCGGAGATTAAATTGGGACGTAATCAAAAAGGGAAGGATGAAAAGAAGCCAGTGCTGGAGAAGCCTGTTGAGCGTACTTGTTATTACTGTAAGAAAACTGGCCATGTGATATCTAATTGTGCCCATTTGAAAAAAGGAAGGAAGCTGTTCCCAATGCTTGCTTTCAGGCAATTAAAAATCAAAAAGGTTGAGGAGATGCTGTTATAGATCAGTCCTTGCAAGAGGTAAAAGCTGAAAAGTTGGAGGAGGTGAGACAAGAATTCCGTTCTTATGTTTCAGAGGGTTTTGTTTCACTGAACGATGGGTCACCCCAGGTGCCAGTGAAAATTCTTAGAGATACTGGGGTTTGTCAATCTCTCTTGTTGGACAACTCTTTTAGTGAAGAAACTGACACTGGTGAGGTAAATCTAATACGAGGCATTACAGGTGACACCATATCTGTCCCTTTGCACAACGTGATTTTAAAGTCAAAATTCGTAGAAGGACCTGTCGAAATAGGGATAAGACCTAGTTTGCCCGTGGAAGGAGTTTCTTTGTTATTGGGAAATGACCTTGCGGATGGAGAAATTGTTCCTGTGTTACGGTTAACAACCAAACCAAGGATTGATGAGACTGAGAATGATCCAGATGTTTACCTATCATGTGTGGTGACTCGAGCTAGAGCTACAGAATTAGCCAAGACAGACAGTCCGGTGCAGTCTGATGTGGTTCCTTGTGACAGTCCTAAACAGGAAGAAAATTATGATGCCTTATATGAGACTTTTCTGTCTTCACTGGAGGATCAACATCCTTATAGTGAGCCTGAATTTAAAGATTTGACTTTGTCAAGGAAGTATTTTATGGTGGAACAGACAAAGGACCCTGAGCTGACAGAATTGAAAGGAAATGCATTCTCATGTGAGGAGATTGAGAAAGTGCCAAGTGGATATTATGTCAAAAATGGAGTGTTAATGAGGAAATAGAGACCTCCTCATGTTCCTGTTACTGAGGAATGGGAAGTTATTCATCAGGTTGTTCTTCCAAAAGTTTATAGGAATGAGATTTTAAACCTGGCCCATAGTATGCCTTTGGGTGTTCATTTTGGTGTGAATAAAACTGTAGGGAAGATCTTGAAACAATTCTATTGTCCTGGATTGAGAAAAGATGTGGCGATCTTTTGTCAAAACTGTCACACATGTCAGATGGTAGGTAAACCAAATTAAAAACCACCTGTGGTTCCGTTGAAGCCAATTCCTGCTTTGGGTGAATCCTTCTCGAAGGTGATTATGGACTGTGTTGGTCCATTACCAAAGTCTAAGACTGGAAATCAGTATTTGTTAACCATTACGTGTGCAACTTCTAGATTTTCAGAGGAAATACCCCTTATAAATATTAAGGCCAAGACGGTGTCAAAGGCTCTTTTAAAATTTTTTACCTTGTTTGGTTTGCCAAAAGAAATCCAATCTGATCAAGACAGTAATTTTATGTCAATTGTTTTTTCAACAACTCGTCTATGAGCTGGGAGCAAAGCAGTTTGTATCACCTGAAGATCACCCAGAATCTCAAGGAGCTCTAGAGAGATTTCATTCTACTCTCAAAAATATGTTGAAGATTTATTGCTTTGAAAACACAAAGGATTGGGACGAAGTTATTCATTTACATTTGTTTGCCATTAGAAAATGAATCCAGGAGTCAATGGGATTTAGTCCGTTTGAGCATGTATTTGGACATAGGCTGAGAGGACCTTTGGAGTTGTTAAGAGAGCAATGAGTTAATGATGAATTGCATTTGAGTCTATTGGACTATGTCCAAAAATTTAAAATTCGGTTGGAGAGAGTCTGCCAGCTCGCGAGAAAGAATTTGAAAACCAGCCAGATAAGAATGAAGACATATTTTGATAGACGTACTCGGCCTGGGACATTCGCAGTGGGGCAAAAGGTGTTTGTATTTTTCCCTAGCCAAAATAATCCATCGCAGTCTCGTTTTTCTGGACCCTATGTTATTGAATCGCGAGTGACTGATTTAACATATATAATCAAAACACCAGATAGACTCACGAAAACACAACTCTGTCATGCAAACATGCTAAAACCTTATTATGAGAGGGAATCAGCTGTGGCCTTGGTGGGTGATGTGAAGGTTCTTTCTAGAATGCCTGAGGTTGATATTCAGGAAGGCCAATTCAGACCAAATATTATTCCATCGAAACTAAAAAAACAAAAAAGCCTGGAGAACCTTGAAACGAAGTTGGACCATTTACAAGTTTCACAAAAACAACAGATGAGAGAATTAATTTCAAAATTTAAAAATCTGTTCCCAGATGTTCCAAACAGAACATCGATAATTACCCATGATATTGATGTTGGGGATGCCAAACCAACACCCATATCGAATGAATGTGGAAAAAGTAAACTTGTTGATCAGGAGATAAAATACATGTTGGAAAATTATATTATTAGACATTCTACTTCAAACTGGAGTTCGCCTTGTGTTATTGTGCCAAATCCTGATTGAACTGTTAGATTTTGCACAGATTTCAGGACAGTGAATGCTGTAACAAGGTCAGATGCTTACCCTATTCCTAGGGTGGATGATTGCATAGATAGAGTGGGAAAGGCAAAATTTATTACAAAGATTGACCTATTAAAAGAGTACTGGTGTGTTCCATTAACAGATAGAGGAAGGGAGATTTCAGCCTTTGTAACTCCTTCTGGATTGTACGAATACAATGTTTTACCATTTGGAATGAAATATGCTCCGGCAACATTTCAAAGAATGATTAGTTCAGTGATTCATGGGTTAAAACATACAGATTCCTACATTGACGATTTAGTGACCGGGAATGATACATGGGAGGATCACATCTCTGCGTTAGAAAGGTTGTTTGAAAGACTTTCCGAGGCTAACCTTACAGTTAACTTGGCTAAAAGTGAATTTGGCCATGCCACTGTGACGTATCTTGGTTATGTTGTAGGTCAAGGCAAGCAAGCTCCAGTCCAGGCAAACGTTCAAGCAATATCTGAGTTTCCTATTCCCACAGGTACGAGGACTGTTAGAAGATTTTTGGGAATGGTTCTGAAGAAGGGAGTAAAGTTTGTTTGGACAGATTCTTGTCAAGAAGCATTTGCGAAACTGAAAGCCATGTTATGCTACCATCCTGTGCTCAAATCACCTGACTTTGAAAAGCCAGTTTCGTTAGCAGTAGATGCCAGTGATGAAGCTGCAGGAGCTGTGTTGTTGCAGAAGGGTGACCTTGATGATATTGACCATCCTGTAGCTTACTTTTCAAAGTAATTTAATGAGCATCAAATGAATTATTCCAGCATAGAGAAAAAAAACTACTGTCGCTTGTTTCAGCCTTGCAACATTGCAGTGTATATGTTTGCACCGCTCAGAAACCATTGACTGTGTATACAGATCATAACACATTGGTGTTTCTGAGCCGAGTCAAAAACAAGAACAGAAGTCTGTTAAACTGGAGTTTAATTTTTCAAGAGATTGAT
Organism: Pristis pectinata; assembly: GCF_009764475.1. Classification (NCBI taxonomy): domain Eukaryota; kingdom Metazoa; phylum Chordata; class Chondrichthyes; order Rhinopristiformes; family Pristidae; genus Pristis; species Pristis pectinata. The sequence continues at coordinate 26,565,818 of NC_067433.1, read as the reverse complement.
CTCATGATAACTCGCATTAAAGGCAAAGATAATTAGATTGCTCATTGTCTTTCCCGATGTTAAATGGGAAACATGTATCTGTACTAATCTGATAGTCTGTAGTTGTGTAGAATGATAATTATTAACATTACTAACTGTATGCGCCGTTAAATGTTTCTTGGGAAAAATTCTTTTTAGGTGGGAGGTGTTACGGACTCAGTGAATGTCCCTTTAAGATAGTGTGTGTGTGTGTGTGTGTGTGTGTGTGTGTGTGTGTGTGTGTGTGTGTGTGTGTGTGTGTGTGTGTGTGTGTGTGTGCGTGTGCGTGTGTGTGTGTGTGTGGTGTGCTTACGTCAATAGAAGACAAAGGACGTAATGACGTTGTTGAAGAAGTCAGAAGAAGATAGAGAGAGAGAGAGAGAGAGAGAGAGAAGGGAGTGAGACACCAGCCTGCTAGTGTTCTCTATCGATGGATGAGAAGCAATAACTGTCTCTGCCACAGAAATCCATGTATGGAAATTGGAAGTAATCCGGTGGAGTTCACTTTGTTGCTGACCTGTAGAAGGAAACGGGTATTTGTGTGTGGACGACCACGATTCGGATGCTTTTCGGGGTGAGGAAGTCACTACCAAGTAAACCCTGAAGTGTCGTTTGGGTTCCATCGTGGAACATTTGGATTTCGTATTTACTCTCTCTATGTTTCACTTCGTCTACGTCTTAGCTTCAGACAACGGTGGTTGTTGAAGAAGCCCTTGCTCATGTTTCACCTATTAGCTTGCAGAACTGACTTTAAGAACTATTCCTGAACTTGTAGTTTGGGACTTTGCCACACACACACAGACACACAGACACACACACACACACACACACACACACACACACACACACGCGCGCACGCACACACACACACACGAAGAGTTTAGTTTTGGGGGTGAATGTTCAAGGTTTAATATTTTTGAATTCTAACATAATAACAATTTTACTTTTATTTTTCGTAAGTAGTGATTAATAAAATAGTTTTTAACACCGAATTATGACTCAGTGTGTTACTTTTGTTGCTGGTTCGTGACATCAAATACGTGTTACCAAACTATTCAGCATTATGAAATACATAACATAAAGTTGCTTTCCGCAACTTGCTATATAGGTTAAATATAGAAACTGGCAAATGAGAGAATTGATGCTTTCTCCATTCAAAACGCTGTTAAAGACATTTTGAAGTTTTGTCATAAATTTCCATTTAACCGTTTAAGGTTAAGTTGTACAATCAAATAAATGCTATCAGACTACGTGGCACCATGAAATACTAACATAAAGTTCTTTTAAACAAGTTACAACATAGGCTAAGTTTAGAAAGTAGCAAATGAACGAATTGATGCTTTCTATATTCAATATGCTGTTTCAGACAATTTAGTAGTTTTGTGATACATTTGCATTTAACTGCTCGGTTAAGTTGTACAATCAAGTAAATGTTCGCAATCTGCTCAGCATCATGAAATACATAACATACAGATGTTTTCCATAAGTTACTACGTACGTTAAGTGTAAAAAGTGGCAAATGAATGAATTGATTCTTTCACCGTACAAAACGCTGTTTCAGCCAATTAGCTGGTTTTCTGATACATTTGAATTTAACTGCTCAGTGCTAAGTTGTATAATCAAATAAATGTTACCAAACTATACAGCATCATGGCATACATAACATAAGGTTGTTTTCTACAAGTTACTACATAGGTTAAGTGCAGACAGTGGCAAATGGAAGAATTGATGCTTTCTCCGTACAAAACACTGTTTCAGCCTATTTAGTAGATTTCTTATACATTTGAATTTATCTGCTCAGGGTTAAGTTGTAGAATCAAATAAAAGTTACCAATCTACTGAGCATGATCAAATACATAACATAAAGTTGTTTTCCACAAGTTAATACATAGGTTAAGTATAGAAAGTGGCAAATGAAAGAATTGATGCTTTCACGGTACAAAACGTTGTTTCAACCAATTTAGTAGTTTTGTGATACATTGGCATTTAACTGCAGAGTTAAGTTCTACAATCCAATAAATGTTACCAATCTATTCAGCATCATGAAATACTAACATAAAGTTCTTTTCCACAAGTAACACATGGGTTAAGTATAGAAAGTGACAACTGAATGAATCGATGATTTCTATACTCAATACTCTGTTTCAGCGAATTTAGTAGCTCTGTGATACATTTGCGTTTAACTGCTCACGGTTAAGTTGTAAAAATAAAATAAATGTTAGCAAGCTGCTCAGCATGATGAAATACATAACATAAAGATGTTTTCCAAAAGTTACTACATAGGTTAAGTCTACAAAGTGGTAAATGAAAGAATTGATGCTTTCACTGTACAAAACGCTGTTTCAGCCAATTTTGTAGATTCGTGATACATTTCCATTTAACTGCTCAGTGTTGAGTTCTACAATCAAATAAATCTTACCAACAATTCAGCTTCATGACTTTGATAACATAAAGTTGTTTTCCACAAGTTACGACATAGGTGAATTGTAGAAATCAGAAAATGAAAGAATTCATGCTTTCTCCATACAAAACGCTGTTTCAGCCTATTTAGTAGCTTTGTGGTACATTATCATTTGACTGCTCAGCGTTAAATTGTAGAATCAAATACATGTTACCAAACTATTCAGCATCATGAAATACATAAATAAAGTTGCTTTCCGCAACTTGCTATATAGGCTAAATGTAGAAACTGGCAAATGAGAGAATTGATGCTTCCTCCATTCAAAACGCTGTTTAAGACAATTAGGAAATTTTGTGATTAGTTTCCATTTAACCGTTCAGGGTTAAGTGTGCAATCAAATCAATGCTACCAAACTACGCAGCATCATGAAGTACATAACATAAAGTTCTTTTCCACAGGTCACTAGATAGGTCAAGTGTAGAAAATGGCAAATGAAGGAATTGATGATTTCACCGTACAGAACGCTGTTTAAGCCCATTTAGTGGTTTTGTTCATACATTTGAATTTAGCTGCCCAGGGTTAATTTGTACTGACAAATACATGTTACCAAACTACTCAGCATTTTGAAATACATTACATAAAGTTTTTTTTCCACAAGTTACCTGATAGGTTAAGTGTAGAAAGTGGCAAATGAAAGAATTGATGCTTTCACCCTAAAAAACGCGGTTTCAGCCCTATTAGTAGTTCTGTTGATACCTTTGCATTTAACTGCTCGGAGTTAAGTTGTACAAAGAAATACATGTTACCAAACTACTCAGCATGATGAAATACATAACATAAATTTGTTTTCCACAAGTTGCTGCATAGGTTGTGTAGAAAGTGGCAAAAGAAAGAATTGATGATTTCAACTTACAAAAGGCTGTTTCAGCCTATTTAGTAGTTTTGCTGATACATCTGAATTTAACTGCGCAGCGTTAAGTTGTACAATCAAATACATCTTAACAAACTACTCAGCGTCATCAAATACATAACATAAAGTTTTTCTCCACAAGGTACTACATAGGTTAAGTGTAGAAAGTGGCAAATGAAAGAATTGATGCTTTCTCCGTACAAAACGCTGTTTCAGCCTATTTAGTACTTTTGTGATACATTTGAATTTAACTGGTCGAGGTTAAGTTGCAGAATCAAATAAATGTTAACACACCCCTCAGCATCATGAAATACGTTCAATAAAGTTGTATTTCACAAGTTACTAAATAGGTTAAGTGCAGAAAGTGGCAAATGAAAGAATTGATGCTTTCAGCCTACAAAACGCTGTTGCAGCCTAGTTAGTAGTTTTGTTGATAATTCTGCATTTAACTGCTCAGGGTTTAGTTGTACAATCAATCAATGCTACTAAACTATTCAGCAATGATGAAATACATAACATAAAGTTGTTTTCCACAAGTTACTACGTCGGTTAAGTGCAGAAAGTGGCAGAAGATAGAATTGATGCTTTTAATATTCAAAACGCTGTTTCAGCCTGATTAGTAGTTTTGTGATACATTTAAATTTAACTGCTCAGCGTGAAGTTATACAATCAAATACCTGATAGGAAACTACTCTGCATCATGAAATACATAACATAAAGTAGTTTTCCACAAGTTACTACATAGTTTAAGTGTGGAAAGGGGAAAATGAAAGAATTGATGCTTTCACACTGCAAAACACTGTTTCGGGTTATTTAGCAGTTTTATTAATACATTTGAATTTAACTGCTCAGGGTTAAGTTGGAACAACAAATATATGTTACCAAACTACTCAGCATGCTGAAATAGATAACATGAAGTTGTTTTCCACAGGTTGCTACATAGGTTAAGTGTAGTAAGTGGCAAATAAATGCATTGATGATTTCAACTTATAAAAGGCTGTTTCAGCCTTAGTAGTTTTGTTGATACATCTGATTTTAACTGCTCAGCCTTAAGTTCTACAATCAAATACATGTTAACAAACTACTCAGCGTCATCAGATACATAACACAAAGTTGTTTTCCACAATTACTACATGGGTTAAGCGAAAAAAGTGGCAAATAAAAGAACTGATGCTTTCACCTTAAAAAACGCGGTTTCATGCCTGTTAGTAGTTCTGTTGATACCTTTGCATTTAACTGCTCGGGGTTAAGTTGTAGAAAGAAATACATGTTACCAAACTACTCAGCATGATGAAATACATAACATAAATTTGCTTTCCACAAGTTGCTGCATAGGTTGTGTAGAAAGTGGCAAATGAAAGAATTGATGATTTCAACTTACAAAAGGCTGTTTCAGCCTATTTAGTAGTTTTGCTGATACATCTGAATTTATCTGCGCAGCGTTAAGTTGTACAATCAAATACATCTTAACAAACTACTCAGCATCATCAAATACATAACATAAAGTTTTTCTCCTCAAGTTACTACAAAGGTTAAGTGTAAAAAGTGGCAAATGAAAGAATTGATGCTTTCTCCGTACAAAACGCTGTTTCAGCCTATTTAGTACTTTTGTGATACATTTGAATTTAACTGGTCGAGGTTAAGTTGTAGAATCAAATAACTGTTACCACACCCCTCAGCATCATGAACTACGTTAAATAACGTTGTATATCACAAGTTGCTGCATAGGTTGTGTAGAAAGTGGCAAATGAAAGAAATGATGATTTCAGCTTAAAAAAGGCTGTTTCAGCCTATTTAGTAGTTTTGCTGATACATCTGAATTTAACTGCTAAGCGTTAAGTTGTAAAATCAAATACATGTTAACAAACTACTCAGCGTCATCAGATACATAACATAAAATTGTTTTCCAAAATTACTACATAGGTTAAATGTAGAAAGTGGCAACTGAAAGAACTGATGCTTTCACCCTAAAAAACGTGGTTTCAGCCCTATTAGTATTTTTGTTGATACATTTCAATTTAACTGCTCAGAGTTAAGTTGTCTCAACAAATACATGTTACCAAACTACTCAGCATGCTCAAATACATAACATAAAGTTGTTTTCCCACACGTTACCTGATAGGTTAAGTGTAGAAAATGGAAAATGAAAGAATTCATTCTTTCACCGCAGAAAACGCTGTTTCAGCCAATTTAGTAGTTTTGTGATACTTTTGCATTCAACTGCTCAGGGTTAATTTGTACAATCAAATAAATGTTACCAAACTATTCAGCATCAGGAAATACATAAGGTTAATTTGCTTTGCACGGTATAGCATAGTATAAGTGTAGAAAGTGGCATATGAATGAATTGATGCTTTTTATATTCAAAACGCTGTTTCAGCCAATTTAGCAGTTTTGTGATACATTTGCATTTAACAGCTCAGTGTTAAGCTGTACAATCAAATACATGTTACCAAACCATTCAGCATCATGATATACATAACATAAAGTTTTTTTCCACAAGTTACTACGTAGGTTAAGTGTAGAAAGTGGCAAGTGAAAGTATTGATACTTTCACCCTGCAAAACGCTGTTTCAACCTATTTAGTAGTTTATTCATACATTTCAATTTAACTGCTCAGGGTTAAGTTGGACCAACAAATGAATGTTACCAAACTACTCAGCATCCTGAAATACATGAGATAAATTTGTTTTCCACAAGTTGCTGCATAGATTGTGTAGAAGGTGGTAAATGAAAGAATTGATGATTTAAGCTTAAAAAAGGCTGTTTCAGCCTATTTCGTACTTTTGCTGATACATCTGAATTTAACAGCTCAGCGTTAAGTTGTACAAACAAATACATCTTAACAAACTACTCAGCGTCATCAAATACATAACATAAAGTTGTTTTCCACAACTTACTACATAGGTTAAGTGTAGAAAGTGGCAAATGAAAGAACTGAAGCTTTCACCCTAAAAAACGCGGTTTCATCTTTATTAGTAGTTTTGTTGATTGATTTGAATTTAACTGCTCAGGGTTAAGTTGTACCAACAAATACATGTTACCAAACTACTTAGCATGCTCAAATACATAACGTAAAGTTGTTTTCCCACAAGTTACCTGATAGGTTAAGTGTAGAAAGTGTCAAATGAAAGAATTGATGCTTTCACCTTACAGAACGCTGTTTCAGCCAATTTAGAAGTATTCTGATTCTTTTATATTTAACAGCTCAATGTTAAGTTGTACAATCAAGAAAATATTAGCAAACTGCTCAATAATATGAACTACATAACATAAAGTTGTTTTCCGCAGGTTACTACATAGCTTAAGTGTAGAAAATGGCAAATGAAAGAATTGATGCTTTCACCGTAAAAATCGCTTTCAGCCCATTTAGTTGTTTTCTGATACATTTGCATTTAACTGCTCAAGGTCAAGTTGTAGAATCAATTACATCCTACCAAACTATTCAGCTTCGTGAAATACATAAGACAAATTAGTTTTCCCAAAACCTACAACATAGTTTCAGTGTAGGAAGTGGCAAATGATTGAAATGAATCTTTCCAAATTCACAAAGCCAATTTAGCAGTTTAATGATACATTTGCATTTAACTGCTCAGGTTTAAGCTGTACAATCAAATCAATGTTACCAAACTACTCAGCATCATGAAATACATGACATAAATATGTTTTCCAATTGTTGCTGCATAGATTAAGTGCAGAAAGTGGAAAATGAATGAATTGATGCTTTCTCCGTACAAAACGCTGTTTCAGCCTATTTAGTACTTTTGTGATACATTTGAATTTAACTGGTCGAGGTTAAGTTGTAGAATCAAATAAATGTTACCAAACGCCTCAGCATCATGAAATACGTAAAATAAAGTTGTATTTCACAAGTTACTAAATAGGTTAAGTCTAGAAAGGGGAAAATTAAAGAATTGATGCTTTCACCGTACAGAACGCTGTTTCAGCCAACTTAGAACTTTTCTGATACTTTAGTATTTAACAGCTCAATGATAAGTTGTACAATCAAGAAAATGTTAGCAAACTGCTCAATATCATGTATACATAACATAAAGTTGTTTTCCACAGTTTACAAGATAGTTTAAATGTAGAAAATGGAAAATGAAAGAATTCATTCTTTCACCGCAGAAAACGCTGTTTCAGCCAATTTAGTAGTTTTGCGATACTTTTGCATTTAACTGCTCAGGGTTAATTTGTACAATCAAATAAATGTTACCAAACTATTCAGCATCACGAAATACATAAGACAAATTTGCTTTGCACGTTATTGCATAGTTTAAGTGTAGACAGTGGCATATGAATGAATTGATGCTTTTTATATTCAAAACGCTGTTTCAAACAATTTAGCAGTTTTGTGATACATTTGCATTTAACAGCTCAGTGTTAAGCTGTAGGATCAAATACATGTTAGCAAACTATTCAGCATCATGATATACATAACATAAAGTTGTTTTCCACAAGTTACTACGTAGGTTAAGTGTAGAAAGTGGCAAGTGAAAGTATTGATACTTTCACCCTGCAAAACGCTGTTCCAACCTATTCAGTAGTTTTATTCATACATTTGAATTTAACCGCTCAGGGTTAAGTTGGAACAACAAATACATGTTACCAAACTACTCAGCATGCTGAAATACATAACATAAAGTTGTTTTCCACAAGTTGCTACATAGGTTAAGTGTAGAAAGTGGCAAATGAAAATATTGATGATTTCAACTTACAAAAGGCTGTTTCAGCCTATTTTGTTGATAGCTCTGAATTTAACTGCTCAGCGTGAATTTGTACAATCAAATACATGTTAACAAACTTCTCAGCGTTATCAAATACATATCATAAAGTTGTTTTCCTGAATTTACTACATAGGTTAAGAGTAGAAAGGGGCAAATGAAAGATTACTGCTTTCACTCTAAAAAACGCGGTGACAGCCCTATTAGTAGTTTTGTCGATACACTTGAATTTAACAGCTCAGGGTTAAGATGTACAATCAATTACATGTTACCAAACTACTCAGCATGCTCAAATACATAACGTAAAGTTGTTTTCCCACAAGTTACCTGATAGGTTAAGTGTAGAAAGTGGCAAATGAAAGAATTGATGGTTTCACCGTACAGAAAGCTGTTTCAGCCAACTTGGAAGTATTCTGATACTTTTGTATTTAACAGCTCACTGTTAAGTTGTACAATCAAAATAATGTTAGCAAACTGCTCAATAATATGAAATACATAACATAAAGTTGTTTTCCCCAAGATACTACATAGTTTAAGTGCAGAAAGTGGAAAATGAATGAATTGATGCTTTCTCCGTACAAAACGCTGTTTCAGCATGTTTAGTACTTTTGTGATACATTTGAATTTAACTGGTCGAGGTTAAGTTGCAGAATCAAATAAATGTTACCAAACGCCGCAGCATCATAAAATACGTAAAATAAAGTTGTTTTTCACAAGTTACTAAATAGATTTATTGTAGAAATGGGAAAATTAAAGAATTGATGCTTTCAGCTTACAAAACGCTCTTTCAGTCTATTTAGTGATTTTCTTGATCGATTTGAAATTAACTGCTCAGGGTCTAGTTGTACAATCAATCAATGTTACCAAACTATTCAGCAATCATGAAATACATAACATAAAGTTGTTTTCCACAAGTTAGTACGTCGGTTAAGTGCAGAATGTGGCAGAAGATAGAATTGATGCTTTCACATTTCCAAACGCTGTTTCAGCCTGATTAGTAGTTTTGACTTACATTTAAATTTAACTGCTCAGCGTGAAGTTATACAATCAAATACCTGTTACGAAACTACTCAGCATCATGAAATACATAGCATAAAGTTGTTTTGGACAAATTACTCCATAGGTTAAGTGTAGGAAGGGGAAAATGAAAGAGTTGATTCTTTCACCTTACAAAACGATCTTTCAGCCTATTTAATGATTTTGTTGATAGATTTGAAATTATCTGCTCAGGGTGCAGTTGTACAATCAAATATATGTTACCAAAATATTCAGCATCATGACATACATAACATAAAGTTGTTTTCCACAGGTTGCTACATAGTTTAAGTGTAGAAGGTGGCAAATGAATGAATTGATGATTTCAACTAACCAAAGGACGTTTCAGCCTACTTAGTAGATTTGGTGACACATCTGAATTGAACAGATGAGCGTTAAGTTGTACAATCAAATACATGTTAACAAACTACTCAGCATCATGAAATACATACATAAAGCTCTTTTCCAATTGTTGCTGCATAGATTAAGTGCAGAAAGTGGAAAATGAATGAATTGATGCTCTCTCCGTACAAAACGCTGTTTCAGCCTATTTAGTACTTTTGTGATACATTTGAATTTAACTGGTCGAGGTTAAGTTGTAGAATCAAATAAATGTTACAAGCCTCTCAGCATCATGATATACGTAAAATAAAGTTGTATTTCACAAGTTACTAAATAGGTTAAGTGTAGAAAGTGGCAAATGAAAGGATTGGTGCTTTCACCCTGCAAAACGCTGTTCCAGCCTATTTAGTAGTTTTGTTCATACATTTGTATTTAACTGCTCAGGCTTAAGTTGTACAATCAAATACATGTTACCAAAGTACTCAGCATTATCAAATACGTAACATACAGTTGTTATGCAAATGTTACTCCATAGGTTAAGTGTAGGAAGGGGAAAATGAAAGAATTGATTCTTTCACCTTACAAAACTCTCTTTCAGCCTATTTAATGATTTTGTTGATAGATTTGAAATTAACTGCTCAGGCTTAACTTGTACAATCAAATACATGTTACCAAAGGACTCAGCATCATCAAATACGTCACATAAAGTTCTTTTCCACAAGTTACTACATAGGTCAGGTGCTAAAAGTAGCAAATGAAAGATATGATGATTACATAGTTTTTTACGGTGTTTCAACCTACCTAGTAGTTTTGTGATACATTTGAATGTAACTGCTCAGGGTTAAGTTGTACTGCCAAATATATCTTACCAAACTATTGAGCATCATGAAATATATAACATAAAGTTGTCTTTCACAAGTTACTACATAGGTTAAGTGTAGTTATTTGTAAATGAAAATATTGAAGCTTTCACCGTACTGAACCGTTTTTCAGCCAATTTACAAGTTTTGTGATACATTTGAATTTAACTGCTCAGCGTGAAGTTATACAATCAAATACCTGTTACGAAACTACTCAGCATCATGAAATACATAGCATAAAGTTGTTTTGGACAATTTACTCCATAGGTTAAGAGTAGGAAGGGGAAAATGAAAGAGTTGATTCTTTCACCTTACAAAACGATCTTTCAGCCTATTTAATGATTTTGTTGATAGATTTGAAATTAACTGCTCAGGGTGCAGTTGTACAATCAAATATATGTTACCAAACTACTCAGCATCATGATATACATAACATAAAGTTGTTTTCCACAAGTTACTACGTCGATTAAGTGTAGAAAGTGGCAAATGAAAGCATTGATGCTTTCTCCCTGCAAAACAATGTTTCAGCCAATTTAGTAGTTTTATTCATACATTTGAATTTAACTGCTCAGCGTTATGTTGTACCAACAAATACATGTTATCAAACTACTCAGCATGCTGAAATACAGACATAAAGTTGTTTTCCACAAGTTGCTATATAGTTTAAGTGTAGAAAGTGGCAAATGAAAGAATTGATGATTTCAACTAACAAAAGGCTGTTTCAGCCTACTTAGTAGATTTGCTGACACATCTGAATTCAACTGATGAGCGTTAAGTTGTACAATCAAATACATGTTACCAAACTACTCAGCGTCATCCAATACATAACATAAAGTTGTTTTCCACAAGTAACCTGATAGCTTACGTGCAGAAAATGGCAAATGAAAGAACTGACCTTTCACCCTAAAAAACGCTGCTTCAGCCCAGTTAGTAGTTTTGTTGATACATTTGAATTTAACTGCTCAGGTTTCAGTTGCAAAATCAAATACATGTTTCAAACGACTCAGAAGGGTCAAATACATAACATAAACTCCTTTTCCCACAAGTTACCTGATAGGTTAAGTGTAGAAAGTGGCGTAAGTAGGAATTGATGCTTTCAGCGTAGACAACGCTGTTTCAGCCCCTTTACTAGTTTTCTGATACATTTCCATTTAACTGCTCCATGTTAAGTTGTAATATCAAACACATGTTACCAAACTATTCAGCTTCGTGAAATACATAAGACAAAGTTGTTTTCCCACCAGTTACTACATAGTTTCAGTGTAGGGAGTGAGAAATTTAGCAGTTTAATCATACATCTGCATTTAACTGCTCAAATTTAAGCTTTTCAATAAAATCAATGTTACCAAACTACTCAGCATTGTGAAACACATACATAAAGCTCTTTTCCAATTGTTGCTGCATAGATTAAGTGCAGAAAGTGGAAAATGAATGAATTGATGCTTTCTCCGTACAAAACGCTGTTTCAGCCTATTTAGTACTTTTGTGATACATTTGAATTTAACTGGTCGAGGTTAAGTTGTACTATCAAATAAATGTTACAAGCCCCTCAGCATCATGAAATACGTAAAATAAAGTTGTATTTCACAAGTTACTAGGTAGGTTAAGTGTAGAAAGTGGCAAATGAAAGGATTGATGCTTTCACCCTGCAAAACGCGGTTGCAGCCTATTTTGTAGTTTTATTCATACATTTGAATTTAACAGCTCAGGCTTAAGTTGTACAATCAAATACATGTTAACAAACTACTCAGCATTATCAAATACGTAACATAAAGTTGTTTTGCACAAGTTACTCCATAGGTTAAGTGTAGGAAGGGGAAAATGAAAGAATTGATTCTTTCACCCTACAAAACGCTCTTTCATCCTATTTAATGATTTTGCTGATAGATTTGAAATTAACTGCTCAGACTTAAGTTGTACAATCAAATACATGTTACCAAAGGACTCAGCATCATCAAATACGTCACATAAAGTTGTTTTCCACAAGTTACTACATAGGTCAGCTGTTAAAAGTAGCAAATGAAAGATATGATTCTTTCATAGTACAAAACGGTGTTTCAACCTACCTAGTAGTTTTGTGATACATTTGAGTGTAAGTGCTCAGGGTTAAGTTGTACTGCCAAATATATCTTACTAAACTATTGAGCATCATGAAAAATATAACATAAGGTTTCTTTCACAAGTTACTACATAGGTTAAGTGTAGTTATTTGTAAATGAAAATATTGAAGCATTCACCGTACTGAACCGTTTTTCAGCCAATTTACACGTTTTGTGATACTTTTGAATTTAACTGCTCAGCGTGAAGTTATACAATCAAATACCTGTTACGAAACTACTCAGCATCATGAAATACATAGCATAAAGTTGTTTTGGACAATTTACTCCATAGGTTAAGAGTAGGAAGGGGAAAATGAAAGAGTTGATTCTTTCACCTTACAAAACGATCTTTCAGCCTATTTAAAGATTTTGTTGATAGATTTGAAATTAACTGCTCAGGGTGCAGTTGTACAATCAAATATATGTTACCAAACTACTCAGCATCATGATATACATAACATAAAGTTGTTTTCCACAGGTTACTACGTCGATTAAGTGTAGAAAGTGGCAAATGAAAGCATTGATGCTTTCTCCCTGCAAAACACTGTTTCAGCCAATTTAGTAGTTTTATTCATACATTTGAATTTAACTGCTCAGCCTTATGTTGTACCAACAAATACATGTTACCAAACTACTCAGCATGCTGAAATACAGACATAAAGTTGTTTTCCACAAGTTGCTATATAGTTTAAGTGTAGAAAGTGGCAAATGAAAGAATTGATGATTTCAACTAACAAAAGGCTGTTTCAGCCTACTTAGTAGATTTGCTGACACATCTGAATTCAACTGCTGAGCGTTAAGTTGTACAATCAAGTACATGTTACCAACCTACTCAGCGTCATCCTATACATAACATAAAGTTGTTTTCCACAAGTTACCTGATAGCTTACGTGTAGAAAGTGGGAAATGAAAGAACTGATGCTTTCACCCTAGAAAACGCTGTTTCAGCCCTGTTAGTAGTTTTGTTGATACATTTGAATTTAACTGCTCAGAGGTCAGTTGTAAAATCAAATACATGTTTCAAAGTACTCAGCATGGTCACATACATAACATAAAACTTGTTTTCCCACAAGTTCCCGATGGGTTAAGTGTAGTAAGTGGCGTAAGTAGGAATTGATGATTTCAGCGTAGAAAACGCTGTTTCAGCCCCTTTACTAGTTTTCTGATACATTTCCATTTAACTGCTGCAGGTTAAGTTTTAAAATCAAATACATGTTACCAAACTATTCGGCTTCGTGAAATAAATAAGACAAAGTTGTTTTCCCACAAGTTGCAACATAGTTTCAGTGTAGCGAGTGTGAAATGAATGCGTTGATGCTTTCTATATTGACAAAGCCAATTTAGCATTTTAATGATACATCTGCATTTAACTGCTCAAATTTAAGCTTTACAGTAAAATCAAAGTTACCAAACTACTCAGCATCATGAAATACATGCATAAAGCTGTTTCCAATTGTTGCTGCATAGATTAAGTGCTGAAAGTGGAAAATGAATGAATTGATGCTTTCTCCGTACAAAACGCTGTTTCAGCATATTTAGTACTTTTGTGATACATTTGAATTTAGCTGGTCGAGGTTAAGTTGTAGAATCAAAGAAATGTTACAATCCCCTCAGCATCATGAAATACGTAAAATAAAGTTGTATTTCACATTTACTAAATAGGTTAAGTGTAGAAAGTGACAAATGGAAGGATTGTTGCTTTCACCCTGCAAAACGCTGTTGCAGCCTATTTAGTAGTTCTGTTCATACATTTGAATTTAACTGCTCAGGCTTAAGTTGTACAATCAAATACATGTTACCAAAGTACTCAGCATTATCAAATACGTAACATAATGTTGTTCTCCACAAGTTACTACATCGGTCACGTGTGAAAAGTACCAAATGAAAGACATGATGCTTTCACAGCACAAAACTCTGTTTCAACCTACCGAGAAGTTTTGTGATACATTTGAATGTAACTGCTCAGGGTTAAGTTGTCATGCCAAATACATGTTACCAAACTATTGAGCATCATGAAATATATAACATAAAGTTGTCTTTCACAAGTTAGTACGTAGGTTAAGTGTAGTTATTTGTAAATGAAAATATTTAAGCTTTCACCGTACTGAACCGTGTTTCATCCAATTTACATGTTTTGTGATACTTCTGTATTTAACTGCTCAGGTTGAAGTTGAAGAATCTTGAAAATGTTAGCAAACTGCTCAATATCATGTATGCATAACATAAATTTGTTTTCCACAGGTTACTATATAGTTAAGTGCAGAAAATGGAAAATGACAGAATTCATTCTTTCACCGCAGAAAACGCTGTCTCAGCCGATTTAGTAGTTTTGTGATACATTGGCATTTAACAGCTCAGTGTTAAGCTGTACAATCAATCAATGTTACCAAACTATTCAGCATCATGAAATACATAACATGACGTTGTTTTCCACACGTTACTACGTCGATTAAGTGTAGAAAGTGGCAAATGAAAGAATTGATGATTTCAACTAACAAAAGGCTGTTTCAGCCTACTTAGTAGTTTTGTTGATACATCTGAATTCAACTGCTGAGCGTTAAGTTGTACAATCAAATACATGTTAACAAACTACTCAGCGTCATCCAATACATACCATAAAGTTGCTTTCCACAAGTTACCTGATAGGTTACGTGTAGAAAGTGGGAAATGAAAGAACTGATGCTTTCACCCTAAAAAACGCTGTTTCAGCCCAGTTAGTAGTTTTGTTGATACATTTGAATTTAACTGCTCAGGGTTCATTTGTAAAATCAAATACATGTTACCAAAGTACTCAGCATGGTCAAATACATAACATAAAGTTGTTTTCCCACAAGTTACCTGATAGGTTAAGTGTAGAATGTGGCATATGTAAGAATTGATGCTTTCAGCGTAGAAAACGCTGTGTCAGCCCTTTACTAGTTTTCTGATACATTTGCATTTAACTGCTGCAGGTTAAGTTGCAAAACCAAATACGTTACCAAACTATTCAGCTTCGTGAAATACATAAGACAAAGTTGTTTTCCCACAGGTTACTACATAGTTTCAGTGTCGGGAGTGTGAAATGAATGAATTGATGCTTTCTATATTCACAAAGCCAATTTAGCAGTTTAATTATACATCTGTATTTAACTGCTCAAATTTAAGGTTGACAATAGAATCAATGTTACCAAACTACTCAGCATCATGAAATACATACGTAAAGCTGTTTTCCAATTGTTGCTGCATAGATTAAGTGCAGAAAGTGGAAAATGAATGAATTGATGCTCTCTCCGTACAAAACGCTGTTTCAGCCTATTTAGTACTTTTGTGATACATTTGAATTTAACTGCTCGAGGATAAGTTGTAGAATCAAATAAATGTAACTAAACAAGTCAGCATCATGATATACATAACATAAACTCTTTTTCTCAAAATGCTATACAGGTTAAATGTAGAAACTAGCAAATGGAAGAATTGATGCCTTCACAGTACAAAACGCTGTTTCAGACTAATTCGTAGTTTTAGATATATGTGCATTTCACTGCTCATGGATGAGTTGTACAATCCAATAAATGTTAAGAAACTATTCAGCATCATGAAATACATAACATAAATTTGATTTCCAGACGTTACTACGTAGGTTAAGTGTAGAAACTGACAAATGAATGAATTGATGCTTTCTATATTCAAAACTCCGTTTCAGCCAATTCAGTAGTTTTGTGATACATTTGAATTTAATTGCTCAGTGTTAAGTTGTACAATCAAATACATTTTACCAAACTCTTCAGCATCATGAAATACATAACATAAAGTTCCTTTCCGCAACTTGCTATATAGGTTAAATGTAGGAACTGGCAAATGAGAGAATTGATACTGTCTCCATTCAAAACTCTGCTGAAGAAAACTTGGATGTTTTTTGATACATTTCCATTTAACTGTTCAGGGTTAAGTTGTACAATCAAATAAATACTACCAACCTTCTCAGCATCATGAAATACATCAGAGAAATTTGCTTTGCACATGTTAATGCATAGTTTACGTGTAGAAAGCGGCAAATGAATGAATTGATGCTTTCTATATCCAAAACGCTGTTTCAGCCAATTTAGCAGGTTTGTGATACATTTGAATTTAACTGGTCGAGGTTATCTTGTAGAATCAAATAAATGTTACAAGCCCCTCAGCATCATGAAATACGTAAAATAAAGTTGCATTTCACAAGTTACTAGATAGGTACTTGTAGAAAGTGGCAAATGAAAGGATTGATGCTTTCACCCTGCAAAACGCTGTTGCAGCCTATTTAGTGGTTTTATTCATACATTTGAATTTAACTGCTCAGGTTTAAGTGGTACAATCAAATACATGTTACCAAAGTACTCAGCATTATCAAATACGTAACATAAAGTTGTTTTGCACAAGTTACTCCATAGAATAAGTGGAGGAAGGGGAAAATGAAAGCATTGATGCTTTCTCCCTGCGAAACACTGTTTCAGCCTATTTAGTAGTTTTATTCATACATTTGAATTTAACTGCTCAGCCTTATGTTGTACCAACAAATACATGTTGCCAAACTACGCAGCATGCTGAAATACATAACATAAATTTGTTTTCCACAAGTTGCTACATTGTTTAAGTGTAGAAAGTGGCAAATGAAAGAACTGATGATTTCAACTAACAAAAGGCTGTTTCAGCCTACTTAGTAGTATGGTTGATACATCTGAATTCAACTGCTGAGCGTTAAGTTGTACAATCAAATACATGTTAACAAACTACACAGCGTCATCCAATACGTAACATAAACTTGTTTACCCAGAAGTTACTTGGTAGGTTAAGTGTAGAAAGTGGCGTAAGTAGGAATTGATTCTTTCACCTTACAAAACGCTCTTTCAGCCTATTTAATGATTTTGTTGATAGATTTGAAATTAACTGTTCAGACTTAAGTTGTACAATCAAATACATGTTACCAAAGGACTCAGCATCATCAAATACGTCACATAAAGTTGTTTTCCACAAGTTACTACATAGGTCAGCTGTTAAAAGTAGCAAATGAAAGATATGATTCTTTCATAGTACAAAACGGTGTTTCAACCTACCTAGTAGTTTTGTGATACATTTGAGTGTAAGTGCTCAGGGTTAAGTTGTACTGCCAAATATATCTTACCAAACTATTGAGCATCATGAAAAATATAACATAAAGTTTCTTTCACAAGTTACTACATAGGTTAAGTGTAGTTATTTGTAAATGAAAATATTGAAGCATTCACCGTACTGAACCGTTTTTCAGCCAATTTACACGTTTTGTGATACATTTGAATTATACTGCTCAGCGTGAAGTTATACAATCAAATACCTGTTACGAAACTACTCAGCATCATGAAATACATAGCATAAAGTTGTTTTGCACAAGTTACTCCATAGGTTAAGTGTAGGAAGGGAATATGAAAGAGTTGATTCTTTCACCTTACCAAACGCTCTTTCAGCCGATTTAATGCTTTTGTTGATAGATTTGAAATTAACTGCTCAGGGTGCAGTTGTACAATCAAATACATGTTACCAAACTATTCAGCATCATGATATACATAACATAAAGTTGTTTTCCACAAGTTACTACGTCGATTAAGTGTAGAAAGTGGCAAATGAAAGCATTGATGCTTTCTCCCTGCAAAACACTGTTTCAGCCTATTTAGTAGTTTTATTCATACATTTGAATTTAACTGCTCAGCGTTATGTTGTCTGTTACGGACTCAGTGAAAGTCCCTTTAAGATAGAGAGTGTGTGTGTATGTGTGTGTGGGGCGTGCTTACCTCAATAGAAGATAAAGGACGTAATGACGTTGTTGAAGAAGTTAGAAGAAGAAAGAGAGAGAGAGAAGGGAGAGAGACACCAGCCTGCTTGTTTTCTCTATCGATGGATGAGAAACTATAACTGTGTTTGCCACTGAAATCCATGTATGGAAGTTGGAAGTAATCCGGTGGAGTTCACTTTGTTGCTGACCTGTAGAAGGAAACAGGTATTTGTGTGTGGACGACCACGGTTCGGATGCTTTTCGGGGTGAGGAAGTCACTACCGAGTAAACACTGAAGTGTCGTTTGGGTTCCATCGTGGAACATTTGGATTTCGTATGTACTCTCTCTATGTTTTTCTACATCTACATCTTATCTTCAGACAACGGTGGTTGTTGAAGAAGCCCTTGCTCATATTTCACCTTATGGCTTGCGGAACTGAACTTTAAGAACCATTCCGGAACTGGGAGTTTTGGACTTTGTCACACACACACACGAAGAGTTTAGTTTTGGGGTTAACGTTGGAGGTTTAACATTCTTGAATTCTAACATACTAACATTTTTTTTTTACTTTTATTTTACGTATTACCATAAGTAGTGATTAATAAAATAGTTTTTAACGCTGAATCATGCTCAGTGTGTTTCTTTTGCTGCTGGTTCGTGCCAAAATCCTGTGCCTCAGAAATTGCTATTTCACTGCCAGGAAACTGTTTTAACACTTCCTTCATTAACAGGAACATGAGGAGGTCTCCATTTCCTCATTAACACTCCATTTTTGACATAGTATCCAGTTGGCACCTTTTCAATCTCCTCACATGAGAGTGCTTTTTCTTTCAATTCTGTCAACTCAGGGTCCTTTGTCTGTTCCACCATAAAATCCTTATTGACAAAGACAAATCTTTAAATTCAGGCTCACTATAAGGATGTTGATCCTCCAGTGAAGACAGAAAAGTCTCAGATAAGGCATTCTAGAAACAACCTTTACACCATCCACCAAGGCGACAACTGAATCCCTCTCATAATAAGGTTTTAGCATGTTTACATGACAGAGTTGTGTTTTCTTGCGTCTATCTTTAACTGGGTTTGTTCTCGTTCAGCCTCTATCTTTGCCAGCTGCACCTGTGCCTCTCTCTCTCCCTTCTCTCTCTCTCTTTCTTCTTCTAACTTCTTCAACAACGTCATTACGTTCTTTATCTTCTATTGACGTAAGCACGCCCCACACACACAGACACACACACTCTCTATCTTAAAGGGACTTTCACTGAGTCCGTAACATGTCCCAACAAATACATGTTACCAAACTACTCAGCATGCTGAAATACATAACATAAAGTTGTTTTCCACAAGTTGCTACATAGTTTAAGTGTAGAAAGTGGCAAATGAAAGAATTGATGATTTCAACTAACAAAAGGCTGTTTCAGCCTACTTAGTAGTTTTGTTGATACATCTGAATTCAACTGCTGAGCGTTAAGTTGTACAATCAAATACATGTTAACAAACTACTCAGCGTCATCCAATACATAACATAAAGTTGTTTTCCACAAGTTACCTGATAGCTTACGTGTAGAAAGTGGGAAATGAAAGAACTGATGCTTTCACCCTAAAAAACGCTGTTTCAGCCCAGTTAGTAGTTTTGTTGATACATTTGAATTTAACTGCTCAGGGTTCAGTTGTAAAATCAAATACATGTTACCAAAGTACTCAGCATGGTCAAATACATAAGATAAAGTTGTTTTCCCACAAGTGACCTGATAGGTTAAGTGTAGAATGTGGCATATGTAAGAATTGATGCTTTCAGCGTAGAAAACGCTGTGTCAGCCCCTTTACTAGTTTTCTGATACATTTGCATTTAACTGCTGCAGGTTAAGTTGCAAAATCAAATACATGTTACCAAACTATTCAGCTTCGTGAAATACATAAGACAAAGTTGTTTTCCCACAGGTTACTACATAGTTTCAGTGTCGGGAGTGTGAAATGAATGAATTGATGCTTTCTATATTCACAAAGCCAATTTAGCAGTTTAATTATACATCTGTATTTAACTGCTCAAATTTAAGCTTTACAATATAATCAATGATACCAAACTACTCAGCATCATCAAATACATACATAAAGCTGTTTTCCAATTGTTGCTGCATAGATTAAGTGCAGAAAGTGGAAAATGAATGAATTGATGCTCTCTCGGTACAAAACGCTGTTTCAGCCTATTTAGTACTTTTGTGATACATTTGAATTTAACTGCTCGAGGATAAGTTGTAGAATCAAATAAATGTAACTAAACAAGTCAGCATCATGATATACATAACATAAACTCTTTTTCTCAAAATGCTAAACAGGTTAAATGTAGAAACTAGCAAATGGAAGAATTGATGCCTTCACAGTACAAAACGCTGTTTCAGACTAATTGGTAGTTTTAGATATATGTGCATTTCACTGCTCATGGATGAGTTGTACAATCCAATAAATGTTAAGAAACTATTCAGCATCATGAAATACATAACATAAATTTGATTTCCAGACGTTACTACGTAGGTTAAGTGTAGAAACTGACAAATGAATGAATTGATGCTTTCCAGATTCAAAACTGCGTTTCAGCCAATTCAGTAGTTTTGTGATACATTTGAATTTAATTGCTCAGTGTTAAGTTGTACAATCAAATACATTTTACCAAACTCTTCAGCATCATGAAATACATAACATAAAGTTCCTTTCCGCAACTTGCTATATAGGTTAAATGTAGGAACTGGCAAATGAGAGAATTGATACTGTCTCCATTCAAAACTCTGCTGAAGAAAACTTGGATGTTTTTTGATACATTTCCATTTAACTGTTCAGGGTTAAGTTGTACAATCAAATAAATACTACCAACCTTCTCAGCATCATGAAATACATCAGAGAAATTTGCTTTGCACATGTTAATGCATAGTTTACGTGTAGAAAGTGGCAAATGAATGAATTGATGCTTTCTATATCCAAAACGCTGTTTCAGCCAATTTAGCAGGTTTGTGATACATTTGAATTTAACTGGTCGAGGTTATCTTGTAGAATCAAATAAATGTTACAAGCCCCTCAGCATCATGAAATACGTAAAATAAAGTTGCATTTCACAAGTTACTAGATAGGTACTTGTAGAAAGTGGCAAATGAAAGGATTGATGCTTTCACCCTGCAAAACGCTGTTGCAGCCTATTTAGTGGTTTTATTCATACATTTGAATTTAACTGCTCAGGTTTAAGTGGTACAATCAAATACATGTTACCAAAGTACTCAGCATTATCAACTACGTAACATAAAGTTGTTTTGCACAAGTTACTCCATAGGATAAGTGGAGGAAGGGGAAAATGAAATCATTGATGCTTTCTCCCTGCAAAACACTGTTTCAGCCTATTTAGTAGTTTTATTCATACATTTGAATTTAACTGCTCAGCCTTATGTTGTACCAACAAATACATGTTGCCAAACTACGCAGCATGCTGAAATACATAACATAAATTTGTTTTCCACAAGTTGCTACATTGTTTAAGTGTAGAAAGTGGCAAATGAAAGAACTGATGATTTCAACTAACAAAAGGCTGTTTCAGCCTACTTAGTAGTATGGTTGATACATCTGAATTCAACTGCTGAGCGTTAAGTTGTACAATCCAATACATGTTACCAAACTATTCAGCATCATGATATACATAACATAAAGTTGTTTTCCACAGGTTGCTACATAGTTTAAGTGTAGAAAGTGGCAAATGAAAGAATTGATGATTTCAACTAACAGAAGGCTGTTTCAGCCTACTTAGTAGTTTTGATGATACATCTGAATTCAACTGCTGAGCGTTAAGTTGTACAATCAAATACATGTTAACAAAGTACTCAGCATGGTCAAATACATAAAATAAAGTTGTTTTCCACAAGTTACCTGATAGCTTACGTGTAGAAAGTGGGAAATGAAAGAACTGATGCTTTCACCCTGCAAAACGCTGTTGCAGCCTATTTAGTGGTTTTATTCATACATTTGAATTTAACTGCTCAGGCTTAAGATGTACAATCAAATACATGTTACCAAAGTACTCAGCATTATCAACTACGTAACATAAAGTTGTTTTGCACAAGTTACTCCATAGGATAAGTGGAGGAAGGGGAAAATGAAAGCATTGATGCTTTCTGTTTCAGCCTATTTAGTAGTTTTATTCATACATTTGAATTTAACTGCTCAGCCTTATGTTGTACCAACAAATACATGTTGCCAAACTACGCAGCATGCTGAAATACATAACATAAATTTGTTTTCCACAAGTTGCTACATTGTTTAAGTGTAGAAAGAGGCAAATGAAAGAACTGATGATTTCAACTAACAGAAGGCTGTTTCAGCCTACTTAGTAGTATGGTTGATACGTCTGATCTCAACTGCTGAGCGTTAAGTTGTACAATCAAATACATGTTACCATACTATTCAGCATCATGATATACATAACATAAAGTTGTTTTCCACAAGTTGCTACATTGTTTAAGTGTAGAAAGTGGCAAATGAAAGCATTGATGCTTTTTCCCTGCGAAACACTGTTTCAGCCTATTTAGTAGTTTTATTCATACATTTGAATTTAACTGCTCAGCGTTATGTTGGACCAACACATAAATGTTACCAATCTACTCAGCATGCTGAAATACATAACATAAAGTTGTTTTCCACAGGTTCCTACATAGTTTAAGTGTAGAAAGTGGCAAATGAAAGAATTGATGATTTAGACTAACAGAAGGCTGTTTCAGCCTACTTAGTAGTTTTGTTGATACATCTGAATTCAACTGCTGAGCGTTAAGTTGTACAATCAAATACATGTTAACAAAGTACTCAGCATGGTCAAATACATAACATAAAGTTGTTTTCCACACGTTGCTACATTGTTTAAGTGTAGAAAGTGGCAAATGAAAGAACTGATTATTTCAACTAACAAAAGGCTGTTTCAGCCTACTTAGTAGTATGGTTGATACATCTGAATTCAACTGCTGAGCATTAAGTTGTACAATCAAATACATGTTACCAAACTATTCAGCATCATGATATACATAACATAAAGTTGTTTTCCACAAGTTACTACGTCGATTAAGTGTAGAAAGAGGCAAATGAAAGCATTGATGCTTTTCCCCTGCGAAACACTGTTTCAGCCTATTTAGTAGTTTTATTCATACATTTGAATTTAACTGCTCAGCGTTATGTTGTACCAACAAATAAATGTTACCAAACTACTCAGCATGCTGAAATACATAACATAAAGTTGTTTTCCACAGGTTGCTACATAGTTTAAGTGTAGAAAGTGGCAAATGAAAGAATTGATGATTTCAACTAACAGAAGGCTGTTTCAGCCTACTTAGTACTTTTGTTGATACATCTGAATTCAACTGCTGAGCGTTAAGTTGTACAATCAAATACATGTTAACAAAGTACTCAGCATGGTCAAATACATAAGATAAAGTTGTTTTCCACAAGTTACCTGATAGCTTACGTGTAGAAAGTGGGAAATGAAAGAACTGATGCTTTCACCCTAAAAAACGCTGTTTCAGCCCAGTTAGTAGTTTTGTTGATACATTTGAATTTAACTGCTCAGGGTTCAGTTGTAAAATCAAATACATGTTACCAAAGTACTCAGCATGGTCAAATACATAACATCAAGTTGTTTTCCCACAAGTGACCTGATAGGTTAAGTGTAGAATGTGGCATATGTAAGAATTGATGCTTTCAGCGTAGAAAACGCAGTGTCAGCCCCTTTACTAGTTTTCTGATACATTTGCATTTAACTGCTGCAGGTTAAGTTGCAAAATCAAATACATGTTACCAAACTATTCAGCTTCGTGAAATACATAAGACAAAGTTGTTTTCCCACAGGTTACTACATAGTTTCAGTGTCGGGAGTGTGAAATGAATGAATTGATGCTTTCTATATTCACAAAGCCAATTTAGCAGTTTAATTATACATCTGTATTTAACTGCTCAAATTTAAGCTTTACAATAAAATCAATGATACCAAACTACTCAGCATCATGAAATACATACATAAAGCTGTTTTTCCAATTGTTGCTGCATAGATTAAGTGTAGAAAGTGGAAAATGAATGAATTGATGCTCTCTCGGTACAAAACGCTGTTTCAGCCTATTTAGTACTTTTGTGATACATTTGAATTTAACTGCTCGAGGATAAGTTGTAGAATCAAATAAATGTAACTAAACAAGTCAGCATCATGATATACATAACATAAACTCTTTTTCTCAAAATGCTATACAGGTTAAATGTAGAAACTAGCAAATGGAAGAATTGATGCCTTCACAGTACAAAACGCTGTTTCAGACTAATTCGTAGTTTTAGATATATGTGCATTTCACTGCTCATGGATGAGTTGTACAATCCAATAAATGTTAAGAAACTATTCAGCATCATGAAATACATAACATAAATTTGATTTCCAGACGTTACTACGTAGGTTAAGTGTAGAAACTGACAAATGAATGAATTGATGCTTTCTAGATTCAAAACTGCGTTTCAGCCAATTCAGTAGTTCTGTGATACATTTGAATTTAATTGCTCAGTGTTAAGTTGTACAATCAAATACATTTTACCAAACTCTTCAGCATCATGAAATACATAACATAAAGTTCCTTTCCGCAACTTGCTATATAGGTTAAATGTAGAAACTGGCAAATGAGAGAATTGATGCTGTCTCCATTCAAAACGCTGCTGAAGAAAACTTGGATGTTTTTTGATACATTTCCATTTAACTGTTCAGGGTTAAGTTGTACAATCAAATAAATGCTACCAACCTTCTCAGCATCATGAAATACATCAGAGAAATTTGCTTTGCACATGTTAATGCATAGTTTACGTGTAGAAAGTGGCAAATGAATGAATTGATGCTTTCTATATCCAAAACGCTGTTTCAGCCAATTTAGCAGGTTTGTGATACATTTGAATTTAACTGGTCGAGGTTATCTTGTAGAATCAAATAAATGTTACAAACCCCTCAGCATCATGAAATACGTAAAATAACGTTACATTTCACAAGTTAATAGATAGGTACTTGTAGAAAGTGGCAAATGAAAGGATTGATGCTTTCACCCTGCAAAACGCTGTTGCAGCCTATTTAGTGGTTTTATTCATACATTTGAATTTAACTGCTCAGGCTTAAGATGTACAATCAAATACATGTTACCAAAGTACTCAGCATTATCAACTACGTAACATAAAGTTGTTTTGCACAAGTTACTCCATAGGATAAGTGGAGGAAGGGGAAAATGAAAGCATTGATGCTTTCTGTTTCAGCCTATTTAGTCGTTTTATTCATACATTTGAATTTAACTGCTCAGCCTTATGTTGTACCAACAAATACATGTTGCCAAACTACGCAGCATGCTGAAATACATAACATAAATTTGTTTTCCACAAGTTGCTACATTGTTTAAGTGTAGAAAGTGGCAAATGAAAGAACTGATGATTTCAACTAACAAAAGGCTGTTTCAGCCTACTTAGTAGTATGGTTGATACATCTGAATTCAACTGCTGAGCGTTAAGTTGTACAATCAAATACATGTTACCAAACTATTCAGCATCATGATATACATAACATAAAGTTGTTTTCCACAAGTTACTACGTCGATTAAGTGTAGAAAGTGGCAAATGAAAGCATTGATGCTTTTTCCCTGCGAAACACTGTTTCAGCCTATTTAGTAGTTTTATTCATACATTTGAATTTAACTGCTCAGCGTTATGTTGTACCAACAAATAAATGTTACCAAACTACTCAGCATGCTGAAATACATAACATAAAGTTGTTTTCCACAGGTTGCTACATAGTTTAAGTGTAGAAAGTGGCAAATGAAAGAATTGATGATTTCAACTAACAGAAGGCTGTTTCAGCCTACTTAGTACTTTTGTTGATACATCTGAATTCAACTGCTGAGCGTTAAGTTGTACAATCAAATACATGTTAACAAAGTACTCAGCATGGTCAAATACATAAGATAAAGTTGTTTTCCACAAGTTACCTGATAGCTTACGTGTAGAAAGTGGGAAATGAAAGAACTGATGCTTTCACCCTAAAAAACGCTGTTTCAGCCCAGTTAGTAGTTTTGTTGATACATTTGAATTTAACTGCTCAGGGTTCAGTTGTAAAATCAAATACATGTTACCAAAGTACTCAGCATGGTCAAATACATAACATCAAGTTGTTTTCCCACAAGTGACCTGATAGGTTAAGTGTAGAATGTGGCATATGTAAGAATTGATGCTTTCAGCGTAGAAAACGCGTGTGTCAGCCCCTTTACTAGTTTTCTGATACATTTGCATTTAACTGCTGCAGGTTAAGTTGCAAAATCAAATACATGTTACCAAACTATTCAGCTTCGTGAAATACATAAGACAAAGTTGTTTTCCCACAGGTTACTACATAGTTTCAGTGTCGGGAGTGTGAAATGAATGAATTGATGCTTTCTATATTCACAAAGCCAATTTAGCAGTTTAATTATACATCTGTATTTAACTGCTCAAATTTAAGCTTTACAATAAAATCAATGATACCAAACTACTCAGCATCATGAAATACATACATAAAGCTGTTTTTCCAATTGTTGCTGCATAGATTAAGTGCAGAAAGTGGAAAATGAATGAATTGATGCTCTCTCGGTACAAAACGCTGTTTCAGCCTATTTAGTACTTTTGTGATACATTTGAATTTAACTGCTCGAGGATAAGTTGTAGAATCAAATAAATGTAACTAAACAAGTCAGCATCATGATATACATAACATAAACTCTTTTTCTCAAAATGCTATACAGGTTAAATGTAGAAACTAGCAAATGGAAGAATTGATGCCTTCACAGTACAAAACGCTGTTTCAGACTAATTCGTAGTTTTAGATATATGTGCATTTCACTGCTCATGGATGAGTTGTACAATCCAATAAATGTTAAGAAACTATTCAGCATCATGAAATACATAACATAAATTTGATTTCCAGACATTACTACGTAGGTTAAGTGTAGAAACTGACAAATGAATGAATTGATGCTTTCTAGATTCAAAACTGCGTTTCAGCCAATTCAGTAGTTCTGTGATACATTTGAATTTAATTGCTCAGTGTTAAGTTGTACAATCAAATACATTTTACCAAACTCTTCAGCATCATGAAATACATAACATAAAGTTCCTTTCCGCAACTTGCTATATAGGTTAAATGTAGAAACTGGCAAATGAGAGAATTGATGCTGTCTCCATTCAAAACGCTGCTGAAGAAAACTTGGATGTTTTTTGATACATTTCCATTTAACTGTTCAGGGTTAAGTTGTACAATCAAATAAATGCTACCAACCTTCTCAGCATCATGAAATACATCAGAGAAATTTGCTTTGCACATGTTAGTGCATAGTTTACGTGTAGAAAGTGGCAAATGAATGAATAGATGCTTTCTATATCCAAAACGCTGTTTCAGCCAATTTAGCAGGTTTGTGATACATTTGAATTTAACTGGTCGAGGTTATCTTGTAGAATCAAATAAATGTTACAAACCCCTCAGCATCATGAAATACGTAAAATAAAGTTACATTTCACAAGTTAATAGATAGGTACTTGTAGAAAGTGGCAAATGAAAGGATTGATGCTTTCACCCTGCAAAACGCTGTTGCAGCCTATTTAGTGGTTTTATTCATACATTTGAAATTAACTGCTCAGGCTTAAGATGGTACAATCAAATACATGTTACCAAAGTACTCAGCATTATCAACTACGTAACATAAAGTTGTTTTGCACAAGTTACTCCATAGGATAAGTGGAGGAAGGGGAAAATGAAAGCATTGATGCTTTCTCCCTGCGAACACTGTTCAGCCTATTTAGTCGTTTTATTCATACATTTGAATTTAACTGCTCAGCCTTATGTTGTACCAACAAATACATGTTGCCAAACTACGCAGCATGCTGAAATACATAACATAAATTTGTTTTCCACAAGTTGCTACATTGTTTAAGTGTAGAAAGTGGCAAATGAAAGAACTGATGATTTCAACTAACAAAAGGCTGTTTCAGCCTACTTAGTAGTATGGTTGATACATCTGAATTCAACTGCTGAGCGTTAAGTTGTACAATCAAATACATGTTAACAAACTACACAGCGTCATCCAATACGTAACATAAACTTGTTTACCCAGAAGTTACTTGATAGGTTAAGTGTAGAAAGTGGCGTAAGTAGGAATTGATTCTTTCACCTTACAAAACGCTCTTTCAGCCTATTTCATGATTTTGTTGATAGATTTGAAATTAACTGTTCAGACTTAAGTTGTACAATCAAATACATGTTACCAAAGGACTCAGCATCATCAAATACGTCACATAAAGTTGTTTTCCACAAGTTACTACATAGGTCAGCTGTTAAAAGTAGCAAATGAAAGATATGATTCTTTCATAGTACAAAACGGTGTTTCAACCTACCTAGTAGTTTTGTGATACATTTGAGTGTAAGTGCTCAGGGTTAAGTTGTACTGCCAAATATATCTTACCAAACTATTGAGCATCATGAAAAATATAACATAAAGTTTCTTTCACAAGTTACTACATAGGTTAAGTGTAGTTATTTGTAAATGAAAATATTGAAGCATTCACCGTACTGAACCGTTTTTCAGCCAATTTACACGTTTTGTGATACATTTGAATTATACTGCTCAGCGTGAAGTTATACAATCAAATACCTGTTACGAAACTACTCAGCATCATGAAATACATAGCATAAAGTTGTTTTGCACAAGTTACTCCATAGGTTAAGTGTAGGAAGGGAATATGAAAGAGTTGATTCTTTCACCTTACCAAACGCTCTTTCAGCCGATTTAATGCTTTTGTTGATAGATTTGAAATTAACTGCTCAGGGTGCAGTTGTACAATCAAATACATGTTACCAAACTATTCAGCATCATGATATACATAACATAAAGTTGTTTTCCACAAGTTACTACGTCGATTAAGTGTAGAAAGTGGCAAATGAAAGCATTGATGCTTTCTCCCTGCAAAACACTGTTTCAGCCTATTTAGTAGTTTTATTCATACATTTGAATTTAACTGCTCAGCGTTATGTTGTCTGTTACGGACTCAGTGAAAGTCCCTTTAAGATAGAGAGTGTGTGTGTATGTGTGTGTGGGGCGTGCTTACGTCAATAGAAGATAAAGGACGTAATGACGTTGTTGAAGAAGTTAGAAGAAGAAAGAGAGAGAGAGAAGGGAGAGAGACACCAGCCTGCTTGTTTTCTCTATCGATGGATGAGAAACTATAACTGTGTTTGCCACTGAAATCCATGTATGGAAGTTGGAAGTAATCCGGTGGAGTTCACTTTGTTGCTGACCTGTAGAAGGAAACAGGTATTTGTGTGTGGACGACCACGGTTCGGATGCTTTTCGGGGTGAGGAAGTCACTACCGAGTAAACACTGAAGTGTCGTTTGGGTTCCATCGTGGAACATTTGGATTTCGTATGTACTCTCTCTATGTTTTTCTACATCTACATCTTATCTTCAGACAACGGTGGTTGTTGAAGAAGCCCTTGCTCATATTTCACCTTATGGCTTGCGGAACTGAACTTTAAGAACCATTCCGGAACTGGGAGTTTTGGACTTTGTCACACACACACACGAAGAGTTTAGTTTTGGGGTTAACGTTGGAGGTTTAACATTCTTGAATTCTAACATACTAACTTTTTTTTTTACTTTTATTTTACGTATTACCATAAGTAGTGATTAATAAAATAGTTTTTAACGCTGAATCATGCTCAGTGTGTTTCTTTTGCTGCTGGTTCGTGCCAAAATCCTGTGCCTCAGAAATTGCTATTTCACTGCCAGGAAACTGTTTTAACACTTCCTTCATTAACGGGAACATGAGGAGGTCTCCATTTCCTCATTAACACTCCATTTTTGACATAGTATCCAGTTGGCACCTTTTCAATCTCCTCACATGAGAGTGCTTTTTCTTTCAATTCTGTCAACTCAGGGTCCTTTGTCTGTTCCACCATAAAATCCTTATTGACAAAGACAAATCTTTAAATTCAGGCTCACTATAAGGATGTTGATCCTCCAGTGAAGACAGAAAAGTCTCAGATAAGGCATTCTAGAAACAACCTTTACACCATCCACCAAGGCGACAACTGAATCCCTCTCATAATAAGGTTTTAGCATGTTTACATGACAGAGTTGTGTTTTCTTGCGTCTATCTTTAACTGGGTTTGTTCTCGTTCAGCCTCTATCTTTGCCAGCTGCACCTGTGCCTCTCTCTCTCCCTTCTCTCTCTCTCTTTCTTCTTCTAACTTCTTCAACAACGTCATTACGTTCTTTATCTTCTATTGACGTAAGCACGCCCCACACACACAGACACACACACTCTCTATCTTAAAGGGACTTTCACTGAGTCCGTAACATGTCCCAACAAATACATGTTACCAAACTACTCAGCATGCTGAAATACATAACATAAAGTTGTTTTCCACAGGTTGCTACATAGTTTAAGTGTAGAAAGTGGCAAATGAAAGAATTGATGATTTCAACTAACAGAAGGCTGTTTCAGCCTACTTAGTACTTTTGTTGATACATCTGAATTCAACTGCTGAGCGTTAAGTTGTACAATCAAATACATGTTAACAAAGTACTCAGCATGGTCAAATACATAAGATAAAGTTGTTTTCCACAAGTTACCTGATAGCTTACGTGTAGAAAGTGGGAAATGAAAGAACTGATGCTTTCACCCTAAAAAACGCTGTTTCAGCCCAGTTAGTAGTTTTGTTGATACATTTGAATTTAACTGCTCAGGGTTCAGTTGTAAAATCAAATACATGTTACCAAAGTACTCAGCATGGTCAAATACATAACATCAAGTTGTTTTCCCACAAGTGACCTGATAGGTTAAGTGTAGAATGTGGCATATGTAAGAATTGATGCTTTCAGCGTAGAAAACGCAGTGTCAGCCCCTTTACTAGTTTTCTGATACATTTGCATTTAACTGCTGCAGGTTAAGTTGCAAAATCAAATACATGTTACCAAACTATTCAGCTTCGTGAAATACATAAGACAAAGTTGTTTTCCCACAGGTTACTACATAGTTTCAGTGTCGGGAGTGTGAAATGAATGAATTGATGCTTTCTATATTCACAAAGCCAATTTAGCAGTTTAATTATACATCTGTATTTAACTGCTCAAATTTAAGCTTTACAATAAAATCAATGATACCAAACTACTCAGCATCATGAAATACATACATAAAGCTGTTTTTCCAATTGTTGCTGCATAGATTAAGTGCAGAAAGTGGAAAATGAATGAATTGATGCTCTCTCGGTACAAAACGCTGTTTCAGCCTATTTAGTACTTTTGTGATACATTTGAATTTAACTGCTCGAGGATAAGTTGTAGAATCAAATAAATGTAACTAAACAAGTCAGCATCATGATATACATAACATAAACTCTTTTTCTCAAAATGCTATACAGGTTAAATGTAGAAACTAGCAAATGGAAGAATTGATGCCTTCACAGTACAAAACGCTGTTTCAGACTAATTCGTAGTTTTAGATATATGTGCATTTCACTGCTCATGGATGAGTTGTACAATCCAATAAATGTTAAGAAACTATTCAGCATCATGAAATACATAACATAAATTTGATTTCCAGACGTTACTACGTAGGTTAAGTGTAGAAACTGACAAATGAATGAATTGATGCTTTCTAGATTCAAAACTGCGTTTCAGCCAATTCAGTAGTTCTGTGATACATTTGAATTTAATTGCTCAGTGTTAAGTTGTACAATCAAATACATTTTACCAAACTCTTCAGCATCATGAAATACATAACATAAAGTTCCTTTCCGCAACTTGCTATATAGGTTAAATGTAGAAACTGGCAAATGAGAGAATTGATGCTGTCTCCATTCAAAACGCTGCTGAAGAAAACTTGGATGTTTTTTGATACATTTCCATTTAACTGTTCAGGGTTAAGTTGTACAATCAAATAAATGCTACCAACCTTCTCAGCATCATGAAATACATCAGAGAAATTTGCTTTGCACATGTTAATGCATAGTTTACGTGTAGAAAGTGGCAAATGAATGAATTGATGCTTTCTATATCCAAAACGCTGTTTCAGCCAATTTAGCAGGTTTGTGATACATTTGAATTTAACTGGTCGAGGTTATCTTGTAGAATCAAATAAATGTTACAAACCCCTCAGCATCATGAAATACGTAAAATAACGTTACATTTCACAAGTTAATAGATAGGTACTTGTAGAAAGTGGCAAATGAAAGGATTGATGCTTTCACCCTGCAAAACGCTGTTGCAGCCTATTTAGTGGTTTTATTCATACATTTGAATTTAACTGCTCAGGCTTAAGATGTACAATCAAATACATGTTACCAAAGTACTCAGCATTATCAACTACGTAACATAAAGTTGTTTTGCACAAGTTACTCCATAGGATAAGTGGAGGAAGGGGAAAATGAAAGCATTGATGCTTTCTGTTTCAGCCTATTTAGTCGTTTTATTCATACATTTGAATTTAACTGCTCAGCCTTATGTTGTACCAACAAATACATGTTGCCAAACTACGCAGCATGCTGAAATACATAACATAAATTTGTTTTCCACAAGTTGCTACATTGTTTAAGTGTAGAAAGTGGCAAATGAAAGAACTGATGATTTCAACTAACAAAAGGCTGTTTCAGCCTACTTAGTAGTATGGTTGATACATCTGAATTCAACTGCTGAGCGTTAAGTTGTACAATCAAATACATGTTACCAAACTATTCAGCATCATGATATACATAACATAAAGTTGTTTTCCACAAGTTACTACGTCGATTAAGTGTAGAAAGTGGCAAATGAAAGCATTGATATTTTTCCCCTGCGAAACACTGTTTCAGCCTATTTAGTAGTTTTATTCTTACATTTGAATTTAACTGCTCAGCGTTATGTTGTACCAACAAATAAATGTTACCAAACTACTCAGCATGCTGAAATACATAACATAAAGTTGTTTTCCACAGGTTGCTACATAGTTTAAGTGTAGAAAGTGGCAAATGAAAGAATTGATGATTTCAACTAACAGAAGGCTGTTTCAGCCTACTTAGTACTTTTGTTGATACATCTGAATTCAACTGCTGAGCGTTAAGTTGTACAATCAAATACATGTTAACAAAGTACTCAGCATGGTCAAATACATAAGATAAAGTTGTTTTCCACAAGTTACCTGATAGCTTACGTGTAGAAAGTGGGAAATGAAAGAACTGATGCTTTCACCCTAAAAAACGCTGTTTCAGCCCAGTTAGTAGTTTTGTTGATACATTTGAATTTAACTGCTCAGGGTTCAGTTGTAAAATCAAATACATGTTACCAAAGTACTCAGCATGGTCAAATACATAACATCAAGTTGTTTTCCCACAAGTGACCTGATAGGTTAAGTGTAGAATGTGGCATATGTAAGAATTGATGCTTTCAGCGTAGAAAACGCAGTGTCAGCCCCTTTACTAGTTTTCTGATACATTTGCATTTAACTGCTGCAGGTTAAGTTGCAAAATCAAATACATGTTACCAAACTATTCAGCTTCGTGAAATACATAAGACAAAGTTGTTTTCCCACAGGTTACTACATAGTTTCAGTGTCGGGAGTGTGAAATGAATGAATTGATGCTTTCTATATTCACAAAGCCAATTTAGCAGTTTAATTATACATCTGTATTTAACTGCTCAAATTTAAGCTTTACAATAAAATCAATGATACCAAACTACTCAGCATCATGAAATACATACATAAAGCTGTTTTTCCAATTGTTGCTGCATAGATTAAGTGCAGAAAGTGGAAAATGAATGAATTGATGCTCTCTCGGTACAAAACGCTGTTTCAGCCAATTCAGTAGTTCTGTGATACATTTGAATTTAATTGCTCAGTGTTAAGTTGTACAATCAAATACATTTTACCAAACTCTTCAGCATCATGAAATACATAACATAAAGTTCCTTTCCGCAACTTGCTATATAGGTTAAATGTAGAAACTGGCAAATGAGAGAATTGATGCTGTCTCCATTCAAAACGCTGCTGAAGAAAACTTGGATGTTTTTTGATACATTTCCATTTAACTGTTCAGGGTTAAGTTGTACAATCAAATAAATGCTACCAACCTTCTCAGCATCATGAAATACATCAGAGAAATTTGCTTTGCACATGTTAATGCATAGTTTACGTGTAGAAAGTGGCAAATGAATGAATTGATGCTTTCTATATCCAAAACGCTGTTTCAGCCAATTTAGCAGGTTTGTGATACATTTGAATTTAACTGGTCGAGGTTATCTTGTAGAATCAAATAAATGTTACAAACCCCTCAGCATCATGAAATACGTAAAATAACGTTACATTTCACAAGTTAATAGATAGGTACTTGTAGAAAGTGGCAAATGAAAGGATTGATGCTTTCACCCTGCAAAACGCTGTTGCAGCCTATTTAGTGGTTTTATTCATACATTTGAATTTAACTGCTCAGGCTTAAGATGTACAATCAAATACATGTTACCAAAGTACTCAGCATTATCAACTACGTAACATAAAGTTGTTTTGCACAAGTTACTCCATAGGATAAGTGGAGGAAGGGGAAAATGAAAGCATTGATGCTTTCTGTTTCAGCCTATTTAGTCGTTTTATTCATACATTTGAATTTAACTGCTCAGCCTTATGTTGTACCAACAAATACATGTTGCCAAACGACGCAGCATGCTGAAATACATAACATAAATTTCTTTTCCACAAGTTGCTACATTGTTTAAGTGTAGAAAGTGGCAAATGAAAGAACTGATGATTTCAACTAACAAAAGGCTGTTTCAGCCTACTTAGTAGTATGGTTGATACATCTGAATTCAACTGCTGAGCGTTAAGTTGTACAATCAAATACATGTTACCAAACTATTCAGCATCATGAAATACATAACATAAAGTTGTTTTCCACAAGTTACTACGTCGATTAAGTGTAGAAAGTGGCAAATGAAAGCATTGATATTTTTCCCCTGCGAAACACTGTTTCAGCCTATTTAGTAGTTTTATTCTTACATTTGAATTTAACTGCTCAGCGTTATGTTGTACCAACAAATAAATGTTACCAAACTACTCAGCATGCTGAAATACATAACATAAAGTTGTTTTCCACAGGTTGCTACATAGTTTAAGTGTAGAAAGTGGCAAATGAAAGAATTGATGATTTCAACTAACAGAAGGCTGTTTCAGCCTACTTAGTACTTTTGTTGATACATCTGAATTCAACTGCTGAGCGTTAAGTTGTACAATCAAATACATGTTAACAAAGTACTCAGCATGGTCAAATACATAAGATAAAGTTGTTTTCCACAAGTTACCTGATAGCTTACGTGTAGAAAGTGGGAAATGAAAGAACTGATGCTTTCACCCTAAAAAACGCTGTTTCAGCCCAGTTAGTAGTTTTGTTGATACATTTGAATTTAACTGCTCAGGGTTCAGTTGTAAAATCAAATACATGTTACCAAAGTACTCAGCATGGTCAAATACATAAGATAAAGTTGTTTTCCCACAAGTGACCTGATAGGTTAAGTGTAGAATGTGGCATATGTAAGAATTGATGCTTTCAGCGTAGAAAACGCAGTGTCAGCCCCTTTACTAGTTTTCTGATACATTTGCATTTAACTGCTGCAGGTTAAGTTGCAAAATCAAATACATGTTACCAAACTATTCAGCTTCGTGAAATACATAAGACAAAGTTGTTTTCCCACAGGTTACTACATAGTTTCAGTGTCGGGAGTGTGAAATGAATGAATTGATGCTTTCTATATTCACAAAGCCAATTTAGCAGTTTAATTATACATCTGTATTTAACTGCTCAAATTTAAGCTTTACAATAAAATCAATGATACCAAACTACTCAGCATCATGAAATACATACATAAAGCTGTTTTTCCAATTGTTGCTGCATAGATTAAGTGCAGAAAGTGGAAAATGAATGAATTGATGCTCTCTCGGTACAAAACGCTGTTTCAGCCTATTTAGTACTTTTGTGATACATTTGAATTTAACTGCTCGAGGATAAGTTGTAGAATCAAATAAATGTAACTAAACAAGTCAGCATCATGATATACATAACATAAACTCCTTTTTTCAAAATGCTATACAGGTTAAATGTAGAAACTAGCAAATGGAAGAATTGATGCCTTCACAGTACAAAACGCTGTTTCAGACTAATTCGTAGTTTTAGATATATGTGCATTTCACTGCTCATGGATGAGTTGTACAATCCAATAAATGTTAAGAAACTATTCAGCATCATGAAATACATAACATAAATTTGATTTCCAGACGTTACTACGTAGGTTAAGTGTAGAAACTGACAAATGAATGAATTGATGCTTTCTAGATTCAAAACTGCGTTTCAGCCAATTCAGTAGTTCTGTGATACATTTGAATTTAATTGCTCAGTGTTAAGTTGTACAATCAAATACATTTTACCAAACTCTTCAGCATCATGAAATACATAACATAAAGTTCATTTCCAGACGTTACTACGAAGGTTAAATGTAGAAACTGGCAAATGAGAGAATTGATGCTGTCTCCATTCAAAACGCTGCTGAAGAAAACTTGGATGTTTTTTGATACATTTCCATTTAACTGTTCAGGGTTAAGTTGTACAATCAAATAAATGCTACCAACCTTCTCAGCATCATGAAATACATCAGAGAAATTTGCTTTGCACATGTTAATGCATAGTTTACGTGTAGAAAGTGGCAAATGAATGAATTGATGCTTTCTATATCCAAAACGCTGTTTCAGCCAATTTAGCAGGTTTGTGATACATTTGAATTTAACTGGTCGAGGTTATCTTGTAGAATCAAATAAATGTTACAAACCCCTCAGCATCATGAAATACGTAAAATAACGTTACATTTCACAAGTTAATAGATAGGTACTTGTAGAAAGTGGCAAATGAAAGGATTGATGCTTTCACCCTGCAAAACGCTGTTGCAGCCTATTTAGTGGTTTTATTCATACATTTGAATTTAACTGCTCAGGCTTAAGATGTACAATCAAATACATGTTACCAAAGTACTCAGCATTATCAACTACGTAACATAAAGTTGTTTTGCACAAGTTACTCCATAGGATAAGTGGAGGAAGGGGAAAATGAAAGCATTGATGCTTTCTGTTTCAGCCTATTTAGTCGTTTTATTCATACATTTGAATTTAACTGCTCAGCCTTATGTTGTACCAACAAATACATGTTGCCAAACTACGCAGCATGCTGAAATACATAACATAAATTTGTTTTCCACAAGTTGCTACATTGTTTAAGTGTAGAAAGTGGCAAATGAAAGAACTGATGATTTCAACTAACAAAAGGCTGTTTCAGCCTACTTAGTAGTATGGTTGATACATCTGAATTCAACTGCTGAGCGTTAAGTTGTACAATCAAATACATGTTACCAAACTATTCAGCATCATGATATACATAACATAAAGTTGTTTTCCACAAGTTACTACGTCGATTAAGTGTAGAAAGTGGCAAATGAAAGCATTGATATTTTTCCCCTGCGAAACACTGTTTCAGCCTATTTAGTAGTTTTATTCTTACATTTGAATTTAACTGCTCAGCGTTATGTTGTACCAACAAATAAATGTTACCAAACTACTCAGCATGCTGAAATACATAACATAAAGTTGTTTTCCACAGGTTGCTACATAGTTTAAGTGTAGAAAGTGGCAAATGAAAGAATTGATGATTTCAACTAACAGAAGGCTGTTTCAGCCTACTTAGTAGTTTTGTTGATACATCTGAATTCAACTGCTGAGCGTTAAGTTGTACAATCAAATACATGTTAACAAAGTACTCAGCATGGTCAAATACATAAGATAAAGTTGTTTTCCACAAGTTACCTGATAGCTTACGTGTAGAAAGTGGGAAATGAAAGAACTGATGCTTTCACCCTAAAAAACGCTGTTTCAGCCCAGTTAGTAGTTTTGTTGATACATTTGAATTTAACTGCTCAGGGTTCAGTTGTAAAATCAAATACATGTTACCAAAGTACTCAGCATGGTCAAATACATAACATCAAGTTGTTTTCCCACAAGTGACCTGATAGGTTAAGTGTAGAATGTGGCATATGTAAGAATTGATGCTTTCAGCGTAGAAAACGCAGTGTCAGCCCCTTTACTAGTTTTCTGATACATTTGCATTTAACTGCTGCAGGTTAAGTTGCAAAATCAAATACATGTTACCAAACTATTCAGCTTCGTGAAATACATAAGACAAAGTTGTTTTCCCACAGGTTACTACATAGTTTCAGTGTCGGGAGTGTGAAATGAATGAATTGATGCTTTCTATATTCACAAAGCCAATTTAGCAGTTTAATTATACATCTGTATTTAACTGCTCAAATTTAAGCTTTACAATAAAATCAATGATACCAAACTACTCAGCATCATGAAATACATACATAAAGCTGTTTTTCCAATTGTTGCTGCATAGATTAAGTGCAGAAAGTGGAAAATGAATGAATTGATGCTCTCTCGGTACAAAACGCTGTTTCAGCCTATTTAGTACTTTTGTGATACATTTGAATTTAACTGCTCGAGGATAAGTTGTAGAATCAAA
The DNA here is from genome assembly GCF_009764475.1 of Pristis pectinata. Lineage (NCBI taxonomy): Eukaryota > Metazoa > Chordata > Chondrichthyes > Rhinopristiformes > Pristidae > Pristis > Pristis pectinata. The sequence continues at coordinate 26,527,028 of NC_067433.1, read as the reverse complement.
TAAATGTAACTAAACAAGTCAGCATCATGATATACATAACATAAACTCTTTTTCTCAAAATGCTATACAGGTTAAATGTAGAAACTAGCAAATGGAAGAATTGATGCCTTCACAGTACAAAACGCTGTTTCAGACTAATTCGTAGTTTTAGATATATGTGCATTTCACTGCTCATGGATGAGTTGTACAATCCAATAAATGTTAAGAAACTATTCAGCATCATGAAATACATAACATAAATTTGATTTCCAGACGTTACTACGTAGGTTAAGTGTAGAAACTGACAAATGAATGAATTGATGCTTTCCAGATTCAAAACTGCGTTTCAGCCAATTCAGTAGTTCTGTGATACATTTGAATTTAATTGCTCAGTGTTAAGTTGTACAATCAAATACATTTTACCAAACTCTTCAGCATCATGAAATACATAACATAAAGTTCCTTTCCGCAACTTGCTATATAGGTTAAATGTAGAAACTGGCAAATGAGAGAATTGATGCTGTCTCCATTCAAAACGCTGCTGAAGAAAACTTGGATGTTTTTTGATACATTTCCATTTAACTGTTCAGGGTTAAGTTGTACAATCAAATAAATGCTACCAACCTTCTCAGCATCATGAAATACATCAGAGAAATTTGCTTTGCACATGTTAATGCATAGTTTACGTGTAGAAAGTGGCAAATGAATGAATTGATGCTTTCTATATCCAAAACGCTGTTTCAGCCAATTTAGCAGGTTTGTGATACATTTGAATTTAACTGGTCGAGGTTATCTTGTAGAATCAAATAAATGTTACAAACCCCTCAGCATCATGAAATACGTAAAATAACGTTACATTTCACAAGTTAATAGATAGGTACTTGTAGAAAGTGGCAAATGAAAGGATTGATGCTTTCACCCTGCAAAACGCTGTTGCAGCCTATTTAGTGGTTTTATTCATACATTTGAATTTAACTGCTCAGGCTTAAGATGTACAATCAAATACATGTTACCAAAGTACTCAGCATTATCAAATACGTAACATAAAGTTGTTTTGCACAAGTTACTCCATAGGATAAGTGGAGGAAGGGGAAAATGAAAGCATTGATGCTTTCTGTTTCAGCCTATTTAGTAGTTTTATTCATACATTTGAATTTAACTGCTCAGCCTTATGTTGTACCAACAAATACATGTTGCCAAACTACGCAGCATGCTGAAATACATAACATAAATTTGTTTTCCACAAGTTGCTACATTGTTTAAGTGTAGAAAGTGGCAAATGAAAGAACTGATGATTTCAACTAACAAAAGGCTGTTTCAGCCTACTTAGTAGTATGGTTGATACATCTGAATTCAACTGCTGAGCGTTAAGTTGTACAATCAAATACATGTTACCAAACTATTCAGCATCATGATATACATAACATAAAGTTGTTTTCCACAAGTTACTACGTCGATTAAGTGTAGAAAGTGGCAAATGAAAGCATTGATATTTTTCCCCTGCGAAACACTGTTTCAGCCTATTTAGTAGTTTTATTCATACATTTGAATTTAACTGCTCAGCGTTATGTTGTACCAACAAATAAATGTTACCAAACTACTCAGCATGCTGAAATACATAACATAAAGTTGTTTTCCACAGGTTGCTACATAGTTTAAGTGTAGAAAGTGGCAGATGAAAGAATTGATGATTTCAACTAACAGAAGGCTGTTTCAGCCTACTTAGTAGTTTTGTTGATACATCAGAATTCAACTGCTGAGCGTTAAGTTGTACAATCAAATACATGTTAACAAAGTACTCAGCATGGTCAAATACATAAGATAAAGTTGTTTTCCACAAGTTACCTGATAGCTTACGTGTAGAAAGTGGGAAATGAAAGAACTGATGCTTTCACCCTAAAAAACGCTGTTTCAGCCCAGTTAGTAGTTTTGTTGATACATTTGAATTTAACTGCTCAGGGTTCAGTTGTAAAATCAAATACATGTTACCAAAGTACTCAACATGGTCAAATACATAAGATTAAGTTGTTTTCCCACAAGTGACCTGATAGGTTAAGTGTAGAATGTGGCATATGTAAGAATTGATGCTTTCAGCGTAGAAAACGCAGTGCCAGCCCCTTTACTAGTTTTCTGATACATTTGCATTTAACTGCTGCAGGTTAAGTTGCAAAATCAAATACATGTTACCAAACTATTCAGCTTCGTGAAATACATAAGACAAAGTTGTTTTCCCACAGGTTACTACATAGTTTCAGTGTCGGGAGTGTGAAATGAATGAATTGATGCTTTCTATATTCACAAAGCCAATTTAGCAGTTTAATTATACATCTGTATTTAACTGCTCAAATTTAAGCTTTACAATAAAATCAATGATAACAAACTACTCAGCATCATGAAATACATACATAAAGCTGTTTTTCCAATTGTTGCTGCATAGATTAAGTGCAGAAAGTGGAAAATGAATGAATTGATTCTCTCTCGGTACAAAACGCTGTTTCAGCCTATTTAGTACTTTTGTGATACATTTGAATTTAACTGCTCGAGGATAAGTTGTAGAATCAAATAAATGTAACTAAACAAGTCAGCATCATGATATACATAACATAAACTCTTTTTCTCAAAATGCTATACAGGTTAAATGTAGAAACTAGCAAATGGAAGAATTGATGCCTTCACAGTACAAAACGCTGTTTCAGACTAATTCGTAGTTTTAGATATATGTGCATTTCACTGCTCATGGATGAGTTGTACAATCCAATAAATGTTAAGAAACTATTCAGCATCATGAAATACATAACATAAATTTGATTTCCAGACATTACTACGTAATTTAATTGCTCAGTGTTAAGTTGTACAATCAAATACATTTTACCAAACTCTTCAGCATCATGAAATACATAACATAAAGTTCCTTTCCGCAACTTGCTATATAGGTTAAATGTAGAAACTGGCAAATGAGAGAATTGATGCTGTCTCCATTCAAAACGCTGCTGAAGAAAACTTGGATGTTTTTTGATACATTTCCATTTAACTGTTCAGGTTTAAGTTGTACAATCAAATAAATGCTACCAACCTTCTCAGCATCATGAAATACATCAGAGAAATTTGCTTTGCACATGTTAATGCATAGTTTACGTGTAGAAAGTGGCAAATGAATGAATTGATGCTTTCTATATCCAAAACGCTGTTTCAGCCAATTTAGCAGGTTTGTGATACATTTGAATTTAACTGGTCGAGGTTATCTTGTAGAATCAAATAAATGTTACAAACCCCTCAGCATCATGAAATACGTAAAATAACGTTACATTTCACAAGTTAATAGATAGGTACTTGTAGAAAGTGGCAAATGAAAGGATTGATGCTTTCACCCTGCAAAACGCTGTTGCAGCCTATTTAGTGGTTTTATTCATACATTTGAATTTAACTGCTCAGGCTTAAGATGTACAATCAAATACATGTTACCAAAGTACTCAGCATTATCAACTACGTAACATAAAGTTGTTTTGCACAAGTTACTCCATAGGATAAGTGGAGGAAGGGGAAAATGAAAGCATTGATGCTTTCTGTTTCAGCCTATTTAGTAGTTTTATTCATACATTTGAATTTAACTGCTCAGCCTTATGTTGTACCAACAAATACATGTTGCCAAACTACGCAGCATGCTGAAATACATAACATAAATTTGTTTTCCACAAGTTGCTACATTGTTTAAGTGTAGAAAGTGGCAAATGAAAGAACTGATGATTTCAACTAACAAAAGGCTGTTTCAGCCTACTTAGTAGTATGGTTGATACATCTGAATTCAACTGCTGAGCGTTAAGTTGTACAATCAAATACATGTTACCAAACTATTCAGCATCATGATATACATAACATAAAGTTGTTTTTCACAAGTTACTACGTCGATTAAGTGTAGAAAGTGGCAAATGAAAGCATTGATGCTTTTACCCTGCGAAACACTTGTTTCAGCCTATTTAGTAGTTTTATTCATACATTTGAATTTAACTGCTCAGCCTTATGTTGTACCAACAAATACATGTTGCCAAACTACGCAGCATGCTGAAATACATCACATAAATTTGTTTTCCACAAGTTGCTACATTGTTTAAGTGTAGAAAGTGGCAAATGAAAGAACTGATGATTTCAACTAACAAAAGGCTGTTTCAGCCTACTTAGTAGTATGGTTGATACATCTGAATTCAACTGCTGAGCGTTAAGTTGTACAATCAAATACATGTTACCAAACTATTCAGCATCATGATATACATAACATAAAGTTGTTTTTCACAAGTTACTACGTCGATTAAGTGTAGAAAGTGGCAAATGAAAGCATTGATATTTTTTCCCTGCGAAACACTGTTTCAGCCTATTTAGTAGTTTTATTCATACATTTGAATTTAACTGCTCAGCGTTATGTTGTACCAACAGATAAATGTTACCAAACTACTCAGCATGCTGAAATACATAACATAAAGTTGTTTTCCACAGGTTGCTACATAGTTTAAGTGTAGAAAGTGGCAAATGAAAGAATTGATGATTTCAACTAACAGAAGGCTGTTTCAGCCTACTTAGTAGTTTTGTTGATACATCAGAATTCAACTGCTGAGCGTTAAGTTGTACAATCAAATACATGTTAACAAAGTACTCAGCATGGTCAAATACATAAGATAAAGTTGTTTTCCACAAGTTACCTGATAGCTTACGTGTAGAAAGTGGGAAATGAAAGAACTGATGCTTTCACCCTAAAAAACGCTGTTTCAGCCCAGTTAGTAGTTTTGTTGATACATTTGAATTTAACTGCTCAGGGTTCAGTTGTAAAATCAAATACATGTTACCAAAGTACTCAGCATGGTCAAATACATAACATCAAGTTGTTTTCCCACAAGTGACCTGATAGGTTAAGTGTAGAATGTGGCATATGTAAGAATTGATGCTTTCAGCGTAGAAAACGCAGTGTCAGCCCCTTTACTAGTTTTCTGATACATTTGCATTTAACTGCTGCAGGTTAAGTTGCAAAATCAAATACATGTTACCAAACTATTCAGCTTCGTGAAATACATAAGACAAAGTTGTTTTCCCACAGGTTACTACATAGTTTCAGTGTCGGGAGTGTGAAATGAATGAATTGATGCTTTCTATATTCACAAAGCCAATTTAGCAGTTTAATTATACATCTGTATTTAACTGCTCAAATTTAAGCTTTACAATAAAATCAATGATACCAAACTACTCAGCATCATGAAATACATACATAAAGCTGTTTTTCCAATTGTTGCTGCATAGATTAAGTGCAGAAAGTGGAAAATGAATGAATTGATGCTGTCTCGGTACAAAACGCTGTTTCAGCCTATTTAGTACTTTTGTGATACATTTGAATTTAACTGCTCGAGGATAAGTTGTAGAATCAAATAAATGTAACTAAACAAGTCAGCATCATGATATACATAACATAAACTCTTTTTCTCAAAATGCTAAACAGGTTAAATGTAGAAACTAGCAAATGGAAGAATTGATGCCTTCACAGTACAAAACGCTGTTTCAGACTAATTCGTAGTTTTAGATATATGTGCATTTCACTGCTCATGGATGAGTTGTACAATCCAATAAATGTTAAGAAACTATTCAGCATCATGAAATACATAACATAAATTTGATTTCCAGACATTACTACGTAGGTTAAGTGTAGAAACTGACAAATGAATGAATTGATGCTTTCTAGATTCAAAACTGCGTTTCAGCCAATTCAGTAGTTCTGTGATACATTTGAATTTAATTGCTCAGTGTTAAGTTGTACAATCAAATACATTTTACCAAACTCTTCAGCATCATGAAATACATAACATAAAGTTCATTTCCGCAACTTGCTATATAGGTTAAATGTAGAAACTGGCAAATGAGAGAATTGATGCTGTCTCCATTCAAAACGCTGCTGAAGAAAACTTGGATGTTTTTTGATACATTTCCATTTAACTGTTCAGGGTTAAGTTGTACAATCAAATAAATGCTACCAACCTTCTCAGCATCATGAAATACATCAGAGAAATTTGCTTTGCACATGTTAATGCATAGTTTACGTGTAGAAAGCGGCAAATGAATGAATTGATGCTTTCTATATCCAAAACGCTGTTTCAGCCAATTTAGCAGGTTTGTGATACATTTGAATTTAACTGGTCGAGGTTATCTTGTAGAATCAAATAAATGTTACAAACCCCTCAGCATCATGAAATACGTAAAATAACGTTACATTTCACAAGTTAATAGATAGGTACTTGTAGAAAGTGGCAAATGAAAGGATTGATGCTTTCACCCTGCAAAACGCTGTTGCAGCCTATTTAGTGGTTTTATTCATACATTTGAATTTAACTGCTCAGGCTTAAGATGTACAATCAAATACATGTTACCAAAGTACTCAGCATTATCAACTACGTAACATAAAGTTGTTTTGCACAAGTTACTCCATAGGATAAGTGGAGGAAGGGGAAAATGAAAGCATTGATGCTTTCTGTTTCAGCCTATTTAGTCGTTTTATTCATACATTTGAATTTAACTGCTCAGCCTTATGTTGTACCAACAAATACATGTTGCCAAACTACGCAGCATGCTGAAATACATAACATAAATTTGTTTTCCACAAGTTGCTACATTGTTTAAGTGTAGAAAGTGGCAAATGAAAGAACTGATGATTTCAACTAACAAAAGGCTGTTTCAGCCTACTTAGTAGTATGGTTGATACATCTGAATTCAACTGCTGAGCGTTAAGTTGTACAATCAAATACATGTTACCAAACTATTCAGCATCATGATATACATAACATAAAGTTGTTTTCCACAAGTTACTACGTCGATTAAGTGTAGAAAGTGGCAAATGAAAGCATTGATATTTTTCCCCTGCGAAACACTGTTTCAGCCTATTTAGTAGTTTTATTCTTACATTTGAATTTAACTGCTCAGCGTTATGTTGTACCAACAAATAAATGTTACCAAACTACTCAGCATGCTGAAATACATAACATAAAGTTGTTTTCCACAGGTTGCTACATAGTTTAAGTGTAGAAAGTGGCAAATGAAAGAATTGATGATTTCAACTAACAGAAGGCTGTTTCAGCCTACTTAGTACTTTTGTTGATACATCTGAATTCAACTGCTGAGCGTTAAGTTGTACAATCAAATACATGTTAACAAAGTACTCAGCATGGTCAAATACATAAGATAAAGTTGTTTTCCACAAGTTACCTGATAGCTTACGTGTAGAAAGTGGGAAATGAAAGAACTGATGCTTTCACCCTAAAAAACGCTGTTTCAGCCCAGTTAGTAGTTTTGTTGATACATTTGAATTTAACTGCTCAGGGTTCAGTTGTAAAATCAAATACATGTTACCAAAGTACTCAGCATGGTCAAATACATAACATCAAGTTGTTTTCCCACAAGTGACCTGATAGGTTAAGTGTAGAATGTGGCATATGTAAGAATTGATGCTTTCAGCGTAGAAAACGCAGTGTCAGCCCCTTTACTAGTTTTCTGATACATTTGCATTTAACTGCTGCAGGTTAAGTTGCAAAATCAAATACATGTTACCAAACTATTCAGCTTCGTGAAATACATAAGACAAAGTTGTTTTCCCACAGGTTACTACATAGTTTCAGTGTCGGGAGTGTGAAATGAATGAATTGATGCTTTCTATATTCACAAAGCCAATTTAGCAGTTTAATTATACATCTGTATTTAACTGCTCAAATTTAAGCTTTACAATAAAATCAATGATACCAAACTACTCAGCATCATGAAATACATACATAAAGCTGTTTTTCCAATTGTTGCTGCATAGATTAAGTGCAGAAAGTGGAAAATGAATGAATTGATTCTCTCTCGGTACAAAACGCTGTTTCAGCCTATTTAGTACTTTTGTGATACATTTGAATTTAACTGCTCGAGGATAAGTTGTAGAATCAAATAAATGTAACTAAACAAGTCAGCATCATGATATACATAACATAAACTCTTTTTCTCAAAATGCTATACAGGTTAAATGTAGAAACTAGCAAATGGAAGAATTGATGCCTTCACAGTACAAAACGCTGTTTCAGACTAATTCGTAGTTTTAGATATATGTGCATTTCACTGCTCATGGATGAGTTGTACAATCCAATAAATGTTAAGAAACTATTCAGCATCATGAAATACATAACATAAATTTGATTTCCAGACATTACTACGTAGGTTAAGTGTAGAAACTGACAAATGAATGAATTGATGCTTTCTAGATTCAAAACTGCGTTTCAGCCAATTCAGTAGTTCTGTGATACATTTGAATTTAATTGCTCAGTGTTAAGTTGTACAATCAAATACATTTTACCAAACTCTTCAGCATCATGAAATACATAACATAAAGTTCCTTTCCGCAACTTGCTATATAGGTTAAATGTAGAAACTGGCAAATGAGAGAATTGATGCTGTCTCCATTCAAAACGCTGCTGAAGAAAACTTGGATGTTTTTTGATACATTTCCATTTAACTGTTCAGGGTTAAGTTGTACAATCAAATAAATGCTACCAACCTTCTCAGCATCATGAAATACATCAGAGAAATTTGCTTTGCACATGTTAATGCATAGTTTACGTGTAGAAAGTGGCAAATGAATGAATTGATGCTTTCTATATCCAAAACGCTGTTTCAGCCAATTTAGCAGGTTTGTGATACATTTGAATTTAACTGGTCGAGGTTATCTTGTAGAATCAAATAAATGTTACAAACCCCTCAGCATCATGAAATACGTAAAATAACGTTACATTTCACAAGTTAATAGATAGGTACTTGTAGAAAGTGGCAAATGAAAGGATTGATGCTTTCACCCTGCAAAACGCTGTTGCAGCCTATTTAGTGGTTTTATTCATACATTTGAATTTAACTGCTCAGGCTTAAGATGTACAATCAAATAAATGCTACCAAAGTACTCAGCATTATCAACTACGTAACATAAAGTTGTTTTGCACAAGTTACTCCATAGGATAAGTGGAGGAAGGGGAAAATGAAAGCATTGATGCTTTCTGTTTCAGCCTATTTAGTCGTTTTATTCATACATTTGAATTTAACTGCTCAGCCTTATGTTGTACCAACAAATACATGTTGCCAAACTACGCAGCATGCTGAAATACATAACATAAATTTGTTTTCCACAAGTTGCTACATTGTTTAAGTGTAGAAAGTGGCAAATGAAAGAACTGATGATTTCAACTAACAAAAGGCTGTTTCAGCCTACTTAGTAGTATGGTTGATACATCTGAATTCAACTGCTGAGCGTTAAGTTGTACAATCAAATACATGTTACCAAACTATTCAGCATCATGATATACATAACATAAAGTTGTTTTCCACAAGTTACTACGTCGATTAAGTGTAGAAAGTGGCAAATGAAAGCATTGATATTTTTCCCCTGCGAAACACTGTTTCAGCCTATTTAGTAGTTTTATTCTTACATTTGAATTTAACTGCTCAGCGTTATGTTGTACCAACAAATAAATGTTACCAAACTACTCAGCATGCTGAAATACATAACATAAAGTTGTTTTCCACAGGTTGCTACATAGTTTAAGTGTAGAAAGTGGCAAATGAAAGAATTGATGATTTCAACTAACAGAAGGCTGTTTCAGCCTACTTAGTACTTTTGTTGATACATCTGAATTCAACTGCTGAGCGTGTTAACAAAGTACTCAGCATGGTCAAATACATAAGATAAAGTTGTTTTCCACAAGTTACCTGATAGCTTACGTGTAGAAAGTGGGAAATGAAAGAACTGATGCTTTCACCCTAAAAAACGCTGTTTCAGCCCAGTTAGTAGTTTTGTTGATACATTTGAATTTAACTGCTCAGGGTTCAGTTGTAAAATCAAATACATGTTACCAAAGTACTCAGCATGGTCAAATACATAACATCAAGTTGTTTTCCCACAAGTGACCTGATAGGTTAAGTGTAGAATGTGGCATATGTAAGAATTGATGCTTTCAGCGTAGAAAACGCAGTGTCAGCCCCTTTACTAGTTTTCTGATACATTTGCATTTAACTGCTGCAGGTTAAGTTGCAAAATCAAATACATGTTACCAAACTATTCAGCTTCGTGAAATACATAAGACAAAGTTGTTTTCCCACAGGTTACTACATAGTTTCAGTGTCGGGAGTGTGAAATGAATGAATTGATGCTTTCTATATTCACAAAGCCAATTTAGCAGTTTAATTATACATCTGTATTTAACTGCTCAAATTTAAGCTTTACAATAAAATCAATGATACCAAACTACTCAGCATCATGAAATACATACATAAAGCTGTTTTTCCAATTGTTGCTGCATAGATTAAGTGCAGAAAGTGGAAAATGAATGAATTGATGCTCTCTCGGTACAAAACGCTGTTTCAGCCTATTTAGTACTTTTGTGATACATTTGAATTTAACTGCTCGAGGATAAGTTGTAGAATCAAATAAATGTAACTAAACAAGTCAGCATCATGATATACATAACATAAACTCTTTTTCTCAAAATGCTATACAGGTTAAATGTAGAAACTAGCAAATGGAAGAATTGATGCCTTCACAGTACAAAACGCTGTTTCAGACTAATTCGTAGTTTTAGATATATGTGCATTTCACTGCTCATGGATGAGTTGTACAATCCAATAAATGTTAAGAAACTATTCAGCATCATGAAATACATAACATAAATTTGATTTCCAGACGTTACTACGTAGGTTAAGTGTAGAAACTGACAAATGAATGAATTGATGCTTTCTAGATTCAAAACTGCGTTTCAGCCAATTCAGTAGTTCTGTGATACATTTGAATTTAATTGCTCAGTGTTAAGTTGTACAATCAAATACATTTTACCAAACTCTTCAGCATCATGAAATACATAACATAAAGTTCCTTTCCGCAACTTGCTATATAGGTTAAATGTAGAAACTGGCAAATGAGAGAATTGATGCTGTCTCCATTCAAAACGCTGCTGAAGAAAACTTGGATGTTTTTTGATACATTTCCATTTAACTGTTCAGGGTTAAGTTGTACAATCAAATAAATGCTACCAACCTTCTCAGCATCATGAAATACATCAGAGAAATTTGCTTTGCACATGTTAATGCATAGTTTACGTGTAGAAAGTGGCAAATGAATGAATTGATGCTTTCTATATCCAAAACGCTGTTTCAGCCAATTTAGCAGGTTTGTGATACATTTGAATTTAACTGGTCGAGGTTATCTTGTAGAATCAAATAAATGTTACAAACCCCTCAGCATCATGAAATACGTAAAATAAAGTTACATTTCACAAGTTAATAGATAGGTACTTGTAGAAAGTGGCAAATGAAAGGATTGATGCTTTCACCCTGCAAAACGCTGTTGCAGCCTATTTAGTGGTTTTATTCATACATTTGAATTTAACTGCTCAGGCTTAAGATGTACAATCAAATACATGTTACCAAAGTACTCAGCATTATCAACTACGTAACATAAAGTTGTTTTGCACAAGTTACTCCATAGGATAAGTGGAGGAAGGGGAAAATGAAAGCATTGATGCTTTCTGTTTCAGCCTATTTAGTCGTTTTATTCATACATTTGAATTTAACTGCTCAGCCTTATGTTGTACCAACAAATACATGTTGCCAAACTACGCAGCATGCTGAAATACATAACATAAATTTGTTTTCCACAAGTTGCTACATTGTTTAAGTGTAGAAAGTGGCAAATGAAAGAACTGATGATTTCAACTAACAAAAGGCTGTTTCAGCCTACTTAGTAGTATGGTTGATACATCTGAATTCAACTGCTGAGCGTTAAGTTGTACAATCAAATACATGTTACCAAACTATTCAGCATCATGATATACATAACATAAAGTTGTTTTCCACAAGTTACTACGTCGATTAAGTGTAGAAAGTGGCAAATGAAAGCATTGATATTTTTCCCCTGCGAAACACTGTTTCAGCCTATTTAGTAGTTTTATTCTTACATTTGAATTTAACTGCTCAGCGTTATGTTGTACCAACAAATAAATGTTACCAAACTACTCAGCATGCTGAAATACATAACATAAAGTTGTTTTCCACAGGTTGCTACATAGTTTAAGTGTAGAAAGTGGCAAATGAAAGAATTGATGATTTCTGATGAAAGAACTGCTGAGCGTTAAGTTGTACAATCAAATACATGTTAACAAAGTACTCAGCATGGTCAAATACATAAGATAAAGTTGTTTTCCACAAGTTACCTGATAGCTTACGTGTAGAAAGTGGGAAATGAAAGAACTGATGCTTTCACCCTAAAAAACGCTGTTTCAGCCCAGTTAGTAGTTTTGTTGATACATTTGAATTTAACTGCTCAGGGTTCAGTTGTAAAATCAAATACATGTTACCAAAGTACTCAGCATGGTCAAATACATAACATCAAGTTGTTTTCCCACAAGTGACCTGATAGGTTAAGTGTAGAATGTGGCATATGTAAGAATTGATGCTTTCAGCGTAGAAAACGCAGTGTCAGCCCCTTTACTAGTTTTCTGATACATTTGCATTTAACTGCTGCAGGTTAAGTTGCAAAATCAAATACATGTTACCAAACTATTCAGCTTCGTGAAATACATAAGACAAAGTTGTTTTCCCACAGGTTACTACATAGTTTCAGTGTCGGGAGTGTGAAATGAATGAATTGATGCTTTCTATATTCACAAAGCCAATTTAGCAGTTTAATTATACATCTGTATTTAACTGCTCAAATTTAAGCTTTACAATAAAATCAATGATACCAAACTACTCAGCATCATGAAATACATACATAAAGCTGTTTTTCCAATTGTTGCTGCATAGATTAAGTGCAGAAAGTGGAAAATGAATGAATTGATTCTCTCTCGGTACAAAACGCTGTTTCAGCCTATTTAGTACTTTTGTGATACATTTGAATTTAACTGCTCGAGGATAAGTTGTAGAATCAAATAAATGTAACTAAACAAGTCAGCATCATGATATACATAACATAAACTCTTTTTCTCAAAATGCTATACAGGTTAAATGTAGAAACTAGCAAATGGAAGAATTGATGCCTTCACAGTACAAAACGCTGTTTCAGACTAATTCGTAGTTTTAGATATATGTGCATTTCACTGCTCATGGATGAGTTGTACAATCCAATAAATGTTAAGAAACTATTCAGCATCATGAAATACATAACATAAATTTGATTTCCAGACGTTACTACGTAGGTTAAGTGTAGAAACTGACAAATGAATGAATTGATGCTTTCTAGATTCAAAACTGCGTTTCAGCCAATTCAGTAGTTCTGTGATACATTTGAATTTAATTGCTCAGTGTTAAGTTGTACAATCAAATACATTTTACCAAACTCTTCAGCATCATGAAATACATAACATAAAGTTCCTTTCCGCAACTTGCTATATAGGTTAAATGTAGAAACTGGCAAATGAGAGAATTGATGCTGTCTCCATTCAAAACGCTGCTGAAGAAAACTTGGATGTTTTTTGATACATTTCCATTTAACTGTTCAGGGTTAAGTTGTACAATCAAATAAATGTTACAAACCCCTCAGCATCATGAAATACATCAGAGAAATTTGCTTTGCACATGTTAATGCATAGTTTACGTGTAGAAAGTGGCAAATGAATGAATTGATGCTTTCTATATCCAAAACGCTGTTTCAGCCAATTTAGCAGGTTTGTGATACATTTGAATTTAACTGGTCGAGGTTATCTTGTAGAATCAAATAAATGTTACAAACCCCTCAGCATCATGAAATACGTAAAATAAAGTTACATTTCACAAGTTAATAGATAGGTACTTGTAGAAAGTGGCAAATGAAAGGATTGATGCTTTCACCCTGCAAAACGCTGTTGCAGCCTATTTAGTGGTTTTATTCATACATTTGAATTTAACTGCTCAGGCTTAAGATGTACAATCAAATACATGTTACCAAAGTACTCAGCATTATCAACTACGTAACATAAAGTTGTTTTGCACAAGTTACTCCATAGGATAAGTGGAGGAAGGGGAAAATGAAAGCATTGATGCTTTCTGTTTCAGCCTATTTAGTAGTTTTATTCATACATTTGAATTTAACTGCTCAGCCTTATGTTGTACCAACAAATACATGTTGCCAAACTACGCAGCATGCTGAAATACATAACATAAATTTGTTTTCCACAAGTTGCTACATTGTTTAAGTGTAGAAAGTGGCAAATGAAAGAACTGATGATTTCAACTAACAAAAGGCTGTTTCAGCCTACTTAGTAGTATGGTTGATACATCTGAATTCAACTGCTGAGCGTTAAGTTGTACAATCAAATACATGTTACCAAACTATTCAGCATCATGATATACATAACATAAAGTTGTTTTCCACAAGTTACTACGTCGATTAAGTGTAGAAAGTGGCAAATGAAAGCATTGATATTTTTCCCCTGCGAAACACTGTTTCAGCCTATTTAGTAGTTTTATTCTTACATTTGAATTTAACTGCTCAGCGTTATGTTGTACCAACAAATAAATGTTACCAAACTACTCAGCATGCTGAAATACATAACATAAAGTTGTTTTCCACAGGTTGCTACATAGTTTAAGTGTAGAAAGTGGCAAATGAAAGAATTGATGATTTCAACTAACAGAAGGCTGTTTCAGCCTACTTAGTAGTTTTGTTGATACATCTGAATTCAACTGCTGAGCGTTAAGTTGTACAATCAAATACATGTTAACAAAGTACTCAGCATGGTCAAATACATAAGATAAAGTTGTTTTCCACAAGTTACCTGATAGCTTACGTGTAGAAAGTGGGAAATGAAAGAACTGATGCTTTCACCCTAAAAAACGCTGTTTCAGCCCAGTTAGTAGTTTTGTTGATACATTTGAATTTAACTGCTCAGGGTTCAGTTGTAAAATCAAATACATGTTACCAAAGTACTCAGCATGGTCAAATACATAAGATTAAGTTGTTTTCCCACAAGTGACCTGATAGGTTAAGTGTAGAATGTGGCATATGTAAGAATTGATGCTTTCAGCGTAGAAAACGCAGTGTCAGCCCCTTTACTAGTTTTCTGATACATTTGCATTTAACTGCTGCAGGTTAAGTTGCAAAATCAAATACATGTTACCAAACTATTCAGCTTCGTGAAATACATAAGACAAAGTTGTTTTCCCACAGGTTACTACATAGTTTCAGTGTCGGGAGTGTGAAATGAATGAATTGATGCTTTCTATATTCACAAAGCCAATTTAGCAGTTTAATTATACATCTGTATTTAACTGCTCAAATTTAAGCTTTACAATAAGATCAATGATACCAAACTACTCAGCATCATGAAATACATACATAAAGCTGTTTTTCCAATTGTTGCTGCATAGATTAAGTGTAGAAACTGACAAATGAATGAATTGATGCTCTCTCGGTACAAAACGCTGTTTCAGCCTATTTAGTACTTTTGTGATACATTTGAATTTAACTGCTCGAGGATAAGTTGTAGAATCAAATAAATGTAACTAAACAAGTCAGCATCATGATATACATAACATAAACTCTTTTTCTCAAAATGCTATACAGGTTAAATGTAGAAACTAGCAAATGGAAGAATTGATGCCTTCACAGTACAAAACGCTGTTTCAGACTAATTCGTAGTTTTAGATATATGTGCATTTCACTGCTCATGGATGAGTTGTACAATCCAATAAATGTTAAGAAAATATTCAGCATCATGAAATACATAACATAAATTTGATTTCCAGACGTTACTACGTAGGTTAAGTGTAGAAACTGACAAATGAATGAATTGATGCTTTCTAGATTCAAAACTGCGTTTCAGCCAATTCAGTAGTTTTGTGATACATTTGAATTTAATTGCTCAGTGTTAAGTTGTACAATCAAATACATTTTACCAAACTCTTCAGCATCATGAAATACATAACATAAAGTTCCTTTCCGCAACTTGCTATATAGGTTAAATGTAGAAACTGGCAAATGAGAGAATTGATGCTGTCTCCATTCAAAACGCTGCTGAAGAAAACTTGGATGTTTTTTGATACATTTCCATTTAACTGTTCAGGGTTAAGTTGTACAATCAAATAAATGCTACCAACCTTCTCAGCATCATGAAATACATCAGAGAAATTTGCTTTGCACATGTTAATGCATAGTTTACGTGTAGAAAGTGGCAAATGAATGAATTGATGCTTTCTATATCCAAAACGCTGTTTCAGCCAATTTAGCAGGTTTGTGATACATTTGAATTTAACTGGTCGAGGTTATCTTGTAGAATCAAATAAATGTTACAAACCCCTCAGCATCATGAAATACGTAAAATAACGTTACATTTCACAAGTTAATAGATAGGTACTTGTAGAAAGTGGCAAATGAAAGGATTGATGCTTTCACCCTGCAAAACGCTGTTGCAGCCTATTTAGTGGTTTTATT